>NC_031967.2:23450716-23538216 GCF_001858045.2 Oreochromis niloticus
GCTCACTGGGGACTGAACACTTCTTCCGTGAAATGGGTCAGATCTATGAATCTTCACTGTCTCTCCCAAAAACAACAATCCGTCAACAATTGCAGCATCTGCCCAAACTGTGTGCAGAGTTGTTGCTTGATGGATTTCCTCTTGAGCTGTAGATGGAGATGCATCCAACATCCTCTCAGATGGGTGAGTGATGTTCTCTCTCAGCTCAGTGACCTGGTGTCTCCAAGACAAAGCGAAAAAGGAAAGATACGAGTAGTCACAGTTCTTGGAGTTCAGAGCACAGGAAAGTCCACTCTCCTTAACACCATGTTTGGAGTGCAGTTTGCAGTCAGCAGTGGTCGATGTACTCGAGGTGCCTTTATTTGCTCATCAAAATCAATGAAGACATGAAAAACGTCCTAAACTGTGACTTCTTGGTGATCATTGACACTGAGGGCTTAAAGTCACCAGAACTTGCACAACTGGACAACAGCTATGAGCACGACAATGAGCTTGCAACACTTGTTGTGGGCTGAGTGATGTCACCATAGTCAACATTGCAATGGAGAATTAATTGAAATGAAGACATCCTACAAATAGTTGTGCATGCTTTTCTCAGGATGGGAGTCCTAAATGTCAGTTTGTTCACCAGAATGTGTCGGATGTTTCAGCCCATGACAAGAACTTACGAGACAGGAAACTGCTCCTGGATCAGTTGAATGAGATGACTCAGGCAGCAGCCAAAATGGAAAAGAAAGAGGAGAACAAGAGCTTCACTGATGTGATGGAGTACAGTCCAGACACTGGGAACTGGTACATTCCTGGACTGTGGAATGGAAACCCACCAATGGCACCAGTTAATGCAGGATACAGTGAGGCTGTATATGAGCTCAAGAAACACATCATCCAACTACTGAGAAACTGTGAGTCATCTGCTAATGATGTCATGGAGTTTAAAGAGTGGGTGAAAAGTCTGTGGATGCAGTAAAGCACGAAAACTTCATCTTCAGCTTCAGAAACAGCCTCGTAGCTGATGCATACATAAGCTCTGCACACAATTTAACAAATGGGAGTGGGAGTTCAGAAAAGAAATGTACACCTGGGTAAGAAACGCAGAGACTAAAATTCACAATTTTGGAACCATTGCAGCAAAATCTGAAACATGTGACATGAGAGAATTTCTCGGATCTTTGAAAAGTGACGCCTCCACAGTGCTGTCTACATGGGAGACAAGATTCTGGACAATCTGGCACAATATTTCAAGCAAACAGAGGGTCATGTGTATCTGTTGAAGGATACAAAGAGGAATTCTCAAACAGTGCAAAGATCCTTCGTCGTGAAATAGAAACTGGTGTAAAGTATCAGCTTGAAGCAGCAGCAGAAATCAGACAGGGAATGACAGAAATAGATCAAATCAAAAACAATCATACAAAAGAGATTGAAAAAGCTGTGCGTGCATTAATTGATAAATGTCGAAAGAAAAACATCCAAATGACAGACAATGAGTTGGACAAAGAGTTTGAGAAAATGTGGAAGGAAACTTTAGAAAAACCGTCTTTCTCTCAACAAAAAACCTCAAATGTCAAGACAGAGTGTCCCACTGTCTGAGAGAAAATCTGAAACACAGGGGGGGCGTGCAAATGAGTTAACTCAAAGGAGTCTGCAAGATTGTGGAAACGAGTCATTCAAATATACAGCTGAAGGATTTTTCGGCAAAGTTAAACATAAAACAAAAAAGTGGTTTACTGGTCAGGATCACATAAAAGATCTGTCTGACAGCATCATAGCTGCTTGCACTGACCTTGTGAATGAACAAGTGAAAAGAAGAAACGATTACCATGACACTTACATCCATGAGATCCTCCGCATGACTGATGAGAAGCTAAAAAACCATCAAGATGTTACGATAAACATCGAGTTTGAAGTTTCTCTAAAACAGCACATCTGTGGATTCGCAGCCAGAAAGTTTCAGAAAATGCACAAAGATTTCATAGAAGAAAATGATCCGTACAGATGTCTGCTTAAAACAAGGAAAAGTTTCATGAGGATTTCAAAGATGTGTTTCATGAACGAGACCAGTGTCAGAAGAAGGCAGAAGAATTCACAAAACGATGTTTGAAGCCTGCTGTTGAAGACTTTGTTAATCGCTCCTGGGTCCTGATATCATTGATGAAATGAGGAAACTCGAGCAGTTCAGCACAAAATGTCCTTCCAGTATTCAATTTTACTGGATTGCTCTCCAAGGAGGATTTTCAAAATTATGTGAGCTACATTCGCTCATATGAGAAGTATGTAAAAACATGGATACTCAAACAAATAAAGAAGCGCTTCTCAAATGAGTCGACAGTTTTTGAGTTTGAGAACCGACATCTGCTGTCATGTATTGACAGCATAAATTCTGCCATCATCAAGGCAAAAACCAGAAAGAGTGATGACTTCAAGGCTTTTGTTAAAGATATTTGCAAAGAACTTGGAGATAAACTGGTCATTTCCCAGGATGCTCTTGGTGCTTTCATGATACTGAACAATGCTGACAAGGAACAGTTTGCTGACTGTCTCAGAGTCTCTGTGAGTGACATGACAGAAACTCTTAGAAACAAGTTTAAAGAATCTACCTTTGAAATGAAACTACAACATCTCCATGTGAATCCACAGAATGAACTTTTCAACAAATTGATTGGTTGTGGCAAACAGTGTCCATTCTGCAAAGCTCCCTGTGATGCAGGAGGAAAGCCCACACTGAGCACTTTGCTTCACTGCATAGACCAGAAGGTCTGGGTAGATACAGGTGGGAGTGGACAGAGCGACTTGTCACTGACATATGCTCATCCTCAGTGATCAGTGACAACAGATTTCGTTGCAGTCATACAAACAATGAATGGCACCCTTATAAGAAATACAAGAAAATTTATAAGGACTGGGCTATTCAGCCAGATAAGAGTCTCGAAGCATCAGACTACTGGAAATATATAATGACAAAATACAACAGGGACTTTGCTGTAGAATATAAAGCAGAACGTGCTGACATCCCATTATTTTGGTATCTAATCGATAAAGATGAGGCAGAAAAAAGTCTTGACGATGCATACAAGTAACTACTGGTATTGCTCCTCATTTCCTTCTGCTGTACAGAAGATATCGCAGATGTGTTTTTTGTAATATTAAAGAAAATGTCTCAATATTTTCTGAGACAAGGGTTAGGGTTAGTACACAGAAAATGTACCAGTGTGGAACTCTTCCCCTGAGTTCAATTTAACTGAATTAATGAAAAATAATCTATCAAATATAATATGTGTTTTGTGTGTTGTTTTTCTTCTCTTTTTTTGGTAATTGATATATTAACATTTCTATTATGGATAAGTCAGTTTTCTTCTTTTTTTCCAATAACAAAGTAAAAAAAAAAAGAGACTCAGACTTTATAAATAATTTGTGTTTCTTTGAGGAGTCTTATGTTGAATCTTTACACTTACTCAAATAGCAAACTTTAGATCAAACTGTGTGTTATCTACAAAAAATAAATTGTAGTCTGTAATTCAATCCACCATCTCAGAGCCCACTTCAGTCTCACCATCTTTTCACAGCATGGTTCCCTGTGTACGATAGGTTTATACACAGGGAGAAGGTAGACCAGGTTGTGAATTGATCCTGATGAGCTATATGCCTTTTTTGTGTAAGCACACAGTATATTCAGTGTTTTAATGTCTCTGGTTGGGTGTGTTATCATAATGAGACTTTCTATTGTGTTTTGTAAATTGCAGTGACATCAGATCAATAAATCTGGGGGAAAAAAATAACATGTATTTTTCTTGACATCTCGTATGTTTCATCATCTGTTTTATAAATTAGTTTCTTATTAAATAAGGAAAATTATGTGAAAATTCATTCTCCCTGTTCTCTAACAAAGGAAGTGGGGTAAACCGTGTCTTTCATGGGTTTGAACTTTTCACAAAATTTTGGATATAGTCCATGTGACTGTCTCTGGAACCAGCTTACATATTTTTAGTCTTAAAAAAAGAGAGTTTTTATGTTATATTTTTATCTATTATTATGTAGTGTTTTTACGAGTCTGAATAATGCAACTTTTTAAATAATCATATTTCATTATGTAACACCTGCTAAGTATAGTTAGGCTGGGCTTATAGACTAGATTCGAGAGGAGTAAAATAAATTTGAGAGAATTGAATGTTGAACAGCTGGCAGGTTTATTACAGTGTTACAATGGTGCAATAAACCAATGTAAACAACAAATAAAATTAACAGAGAAGATTAACAGAGAAAAGCGCTTTTTTGAAAATAAAAGCAAAAATAAAATAAAATGAGTAGTCTCATCAGACCTGACTCCTGATGAAGAGGATATTGCGAGTTTGAGTTCCTCCAAAGAACAATCCGTATGGAGTAATGGGTTTTGTTCTTGCTTATCTGAAATCCTGTGGTTTAAAGTAATTCAGTATGTAGATCTACTCCTGCATCCAGAACAGCTGGCCACACTGCTTTTGGATTCGCCAAGAGTTTTCACAGGGTCTAGCTCACCATCCGTATCCAGAACCAACTTCAGGATCCAGGATCACAAAAAAATAGTCTGCATATACAGAAAAGAGCAGTGGCGGAGCGGGGGGGTGGCTTACTGGGCTTAAGCCCGGGTTGTTTTTTCAGAAGCCTGGGGTCTTTTGGAGTGTAATTTTTTCATAGTTAGATGCCTGGCTGACAACTGTATAAAACAAAAACTACACACAATATTCGAAGCACATAGTGCACACTGTGGGAATTTACGACTGTGCGTAAATCCCCCCTAATATTGGTATGATCCGAGCTCAGGCACTAAGCGACTGAGCGAGGGGGCGGGGGTAGCTGCTGCCTGCGAGTGCGCTGTTGGAGAAACGGAGCCAGGCAGACAGAGGAGAACTGAAGTTAGAGTAAACTTGTTTTGTTTTGGATAAATAAATATTGAAATATCTTTTGAATTAGTTAAATGTCAGAATAAAGAGAGACAGAGCTGTTTTTATCACTTTCATCAAATTTAGGAGTACATATACACTAAGTTTATTGTTAATTAATAAGAAAACTCCAGACGATTCCATTCTGAGCTTAAGAAGCTTCTGATAGGTTAGTAGAGTCCATGTGAGTAAATTGGTGGCACACCTGTGGATGCATATAAGGCAAAACACAGAGCCTGTTTCTTTGAAATGGGAAAATCAAGAGATATCAACCAAAACACCAGGAAAAGAATTTTCCATAAGTGTGGCTCAATTTTGAATACAATTTGGTGCCATTTACAATTAAGAAATACAGATAGTTTCTCTCTTTACTCTTAAAGTTAATAAATATGTTTTTTATATTTATCAATCTAAAAAAAAGAAACATTTAGTCTGATTTGATGTTACAATTAAAAACGTGTTTTTGTTTTTATCTGAAGAGTGTGTAAATATCTGGTTTCAACTGTATATTTGATGATTGTCAGCACAAAGATGGAGAGAGAGGAACAGAGAGGGAGAGAGAGAGGAACAGAGAGGGGGATGGAGAATGAGGACAGAACAGAGATGGAACAAGAGCAGGTGAGACAGACCTGTTAGTTACATGGTTGTTTACCAAAAGTATCACCGTATCATAGGTACTCATGTATCTCGTACCTAGTGTTTCTTTTTAGGTTTGTTATTTTTCAAATTCTATATTTATTAAGTTATGCAGGTTTGTTTGCACAACAAGACTAAATAATTATATAAACTTTTCTGAATCTAAATAGTGGACTTTGGTAGAAATAAAAAATAAGTGTAGTGCAGGTCTATGATGACTTTTAGTGCTACTATCATCTAGTTGTGATTCTGGTTCTGTTTTGGTTAAGTCCTAAGTAGTCCTGATTTTGAACTGTTGTAGTCCTGTTTTAATTCCGGATCAGTTCTGGGTCTGGTTGAATTGGGGTTTAGTCCTCGTGTCTTGATACAGCCCCAACTTTGCTCTGCCTTGCTGCTTAATTAAAAAACTAGTTTAAAGTGTCCTGCATATGTGATATATATTTTTCCCTATATGAAGTCATTCTTTTTTGAACAAAACTCAAAACAGAGCCTAATAATCTTTCAGTCATTTCAACCCCCCCCCCCCCCAAATCCCACATGCATACTATCCTTTAGGGCAAAGCCCCGGGTGTATCAAATGTCTGCCTCCGCCTCTGGTACAGAGCAATGAACAAAATAGTTCTTAACAGTTGTTTCTAAATAAAATGAGATCTCATAAAGTTTTCAAAGTCAAGTACACTGTTGTTCTAACATTGTTTCTGTTTCTATGAATTCAATTTATATTTCTTTAGAGCATTCAAATATATTTATACACCCCTTTTTAAGGCATGTGTAATCAAATCATGAAATGTTTTAACTTAATTATATAATTATATAAATTATTATTATATAAACAACTCATTTATATAAAATAACTCATAACTGAAATGACAAAGTGCAGAAAAGGCACTGAATAACATGTACAACTAAAATAAAAGTGCATCTTGCATTAATTTGGTGCATTTGTGAAAGTGCCTAATCAAATAGACAATGAAATAAAAATATAACACTCCATTTCACACACAGTTCAAGTACTCCAACTGGTTTTAGCTTTTTTAGACAATACAGAGTAGTTACCACGTTTAAAATTAGCATAGGTTTTCCTGCTAACTTGTCATTTTTAGTAATTCACCGGAGTTTCCAAGAAACAAACACACGCTCCACCTGGTTTGGTCGAGAGCAAAACACATAAAAGGCTCCGAAAAGTACATAACTTCAAGTTAGAGATTGTTAAAGGTACATTCTAACACTTATTTTATATCGAATGTCTTCCTCTGCCTTGTCTAGCTTAATGCAGTAGCGTGCTTATGTTGCATTCACTGGACTACAGAAAATCAGTGTTTTCAAGAGGTGTTGGAAATAATAGTATAAGGCGAAAAAAAAAACAGGTCTATATGTAGGGGTTACAATTAGAATACCTTTAATGTCTTTAGCAGTTTTTATAATAAGTCTTGAGTTTAAGTTGAACAAAGATTGTATAAACATCACAACAAGTGCACATCTGGTGGAGTAGTTGCAGGACTAGTTGCTACGGCAGACCAGAAGTGCCACTACTAGCTGCTGCTGCCATGAATTGAGCCAGTCCTTTCTCCCACTTACAAATGAAGTCCATGCGACGATCCTTTTGGACTAAAATGTTTGTTGCTTTTTTGTACTTGACTCGCACCTAACCATCGACTGATGGGCTGTTTCTCAATTCTCAAGTCTGCAAGTCCGATACGCAAGGTGTAGGCAAATTATGTCACAGCGAGGCAACAAAGGGTGCCCATTTGTGGCCCACAAATGCGTCCTTCTTTTTCCCAGATTTGAAGGACTGGTCAAGTGTATCATTGTTGCCCACCCTATCCCAGGATTCAATGCGAATCTAACATTTGAAAAAATATTTGGGAAAAAATAGCAGCCGGTCAAAACGAAGCAGTCCGGAAAGAAACTTTCAAATGTACTGGGGTTTTAATCACTTCAAATATCCTGCGAAACAAATGTTAGCATAACGAAAAAATGTAAATGTTAAATTTAGCTAACCTTCGTCTATGTTACATGACATCAGTTTTCTATCAAAGCAGTGTGAAGCCAAATGCACCTAAACATTTTAGGAAAAAACGAATAGACAGCGCTCAAAATATTTGGCCTGTGAAATGTGGCAAGGAAACAGACCTTAAACATGCTGTGCTGAGGTTTAGAGTTAAAAGAGCTGCCATCCTATGTAGAGACACTTATAATAAAATGGACAGTAAATGGAGAAGTCCTCCTGTTTCTGTGTGAATTAGCCAACCTTCAAAGAAAGGTGGCTTAATGATTGACACTTTTGACTTGAACCCTTTCTGTGTCCTGTTCAAGGAGTTTTAAGGTTTGCTTGTCCTGCTTTGATCTGTTAAGTTTTCACAGGTAAAGTGTCAAGTTACCATAGTTTTTCAACATGATAGCACAGTTCATCTGCAGGAAAACTAAAAACAGTTCTGAGGTTGGACTTCTGTGATAGAACCATGGAGTGTCTGTCCTAAACGGGTTTTGACTGCTGCAGGATCCCATAAGGGCCATGTCTGACGACAGGAGGAGCAATAGGAGTAATAAGGTGGGTATGATCAGAACCTACAAGCAGAAATGGAGATGCTTGTATTTCCTTTGAAGAGACAATACGAGGTACGTATGGTCTAAAAGTGCTAGGTGGCTTGCTGGAAAATTTGGAAACTTGCAAAGAATCTTGAATGGTTTCAACTTCTTAGCAGACAGTTCTAAGTGATAAGTTTTCAACTTTCCACTTTAGGTGAAGATGCTGAGCAGATCATGTCAGAAGAATGGTGAGTTGTGAACGACTGTCAAGAGCAGCATGCGTTTCAAGCATTCACAGGGACAATCACTGAGTCTATCAAAATACAATGTCCTTACTACAGACTAGCTCTAGTTGTTCAGTTCTTCAAACAAAAATTAAAGTTTTTGTGCTTTAAGCCTTCTGTTAAAAACATCTCTAAAAAGCACCTTTTTCTCCCAGCAGCATTATTGTAGTGACACTTTAACATACTGCTGATACTTCACATCACAATCTTTATGATAAAAAACCCCCACATTCTCACGATAACAGATCTCTGTGCTGTCACTTGTTATGAAAATGGACAGAACCTGGGATCAAGCTTCCTGTTCTTGTTTCCTCTTTAATAATGACCACATATCATTAAAAGGCACCACAAAATATGTGTCATATTATCCCCTTCTATCCCCTTCACCACAGCCTTCTAAATCGCCGGCTGTTGTGAGTGAGGACTCTGTTTCTTTTTCGAACTGTGGGACTATTTATTCAGGGGCTGTGTTTGTGCGGCGGATAGCAATACGAACAGCAATACACCTGCCCAGCAGTCACTTCCAGCTCAGTTTGCTGCCCAGCAGCCACTCTCAGCTCTGTCACCAGTGTCAGCAGCTCACTCGCTCCCCACTCAGTCTCCAGTGTCACTTTCAGTTCAGTCTCCAGGGCCTCCAGTGTCACTTTCAGTTCAGTCTCCAGGGCCTCCAGTGTCACTTTCAGTTCAGGCTCCAGCGCCTCCAGTGTCACTTTCAGTTCAGTCTCCAGGGCCTCCAGTGTCACTTTCAGTTCAGGCTCCAGCGCCTCCAGTGTCACTTTCAGTTCAGTCTCCAGCGCCTCCAGTGTCACTTTCAGTTCAGTCTCCAGGGCCTCCAGTGTCACTTTCAGTTCAGGCTCCAGTGCCTCCAGTGTCACTTTCAGTTCAGTCTCCAGGGCCTCCAGTGTCACTTTCAGTTCAGGCTCCAGCGCCTCCAGTGTCACTTTCAGTTCAGTCTCCAGGGCCTCCAGTGTCACTTTCAGTTCAGGCTCCAGCGCCTCCAGTGTCACTTTCAGTTCAGTCTCCAGGGCCTCCAGTGTCACTTTCAGTTCAGGCTCCAGCGCCTCCAGTGTCACTTTCAGTTCAGGCTCCAGCGCCTCCAGTGTCACTTTCAGTTCAGTCTCCAAGGCCTCCAGTGTCACTTTCAGTTCAGTCTCCAGGGCCTCCAGTGTCACTTTCAGTTCAGTCTCCAGCGCAAAATACATGATGGTGGAAAAAAAAAAAGTAACTTTGTCATGAGTGATTGTACTTTCATGTTCACCAACAGCTCTGGAAGTCCTGTATTATGAGTATGAGTCTGTGGTCTGGGAGAGAGTCCTGTAACTCTCTGTCTGCAAAATACAGTATATAATGAGCAATTTTGGGCAATTAATTATATAGTTGCTTCTTCAAAAAAGTTACTGAGTTATGCAAACAACAAAGTTTTTTGCAGCTGTTTACCTAAAAATGCAGCCAAGGTGGGTTTTTTTAAATAAACATTTCAAACTATTTACAGAACAATCAGCTGTTCTGCATCAAATTTGATGCCACACAAATTATTTGTGCCACTCCAAAAAATAATTTCTGTCCATTATGAGATAAAGGAGAACAACAGCCTGATACCTGCAGGCCTGACAACAGGAGATGTATCATTGCTGTAACACCTGTAACATTCAGCAGTCATCTCATTGTTCTGACACACACAACAAAACTATTGACTTCACTGCACACTAACTATACAAGACAACACACTAACTTTAGACTCCAAACACACTAAACGTTGCAAACCTCTCACATTTCAAAACTTCGCTGTCACTCCTAAAACTTCCCCCTTTCCTAAACAACTAAATGCCTTGTTGTCATGACTCTAGTTTTACGTGGCCTATCAACACAATTTAAAAACTGGTATAAAGTCCACACTTTTTCCGTCAATTGTTCTGTCTGTCCTGCTCACATCTCCACGTTGTCATTAATGTGGCTTTACTCCACATCAGCCGCTTTGCTAGCTAAAACACCGGTGTCGGCACATAAGGACGCTGTCATAGCCTGTCAACGACGTTGATTAGCTGCATATATACGAATGTGAATTGCATTATTGGCTGGACTATAGGATAAGGTGGCATCATTCTAATCCCATACAGGAGGAGCCAGTCACTTACTGACTAACACTGCAAAACAGAATTGTTAAAGTTTTCATTTCAATTCAGGTTAGGTTTTTTTTGTTTTTTGTTTTTTTTTGGCGCAACACAGATTTTCTTTGCGCAGGTACCGTTCCAGCAGTGCGCAATTGCACACGCGCTCAGCTTAGAGGGAACTTTGGATGTTACTAATGCTTTCTTTTCATTTCTAGCTCCGGTGAATTGACACATGGGAGTGTGTCAAAAAAAGGGGGGTATTCCAGGTTTAACATGATACAATAGTTTCCGTGATCATTTTTATGACTTTTTGACTTTTATGACTTTTAAGCTTTAATGATTAAAATAAATGGAATCGCGTTTAGAGGATAAAATGCCTGTGTTCATGAGAAGCAGAGTATCACATTGGAGGGGAAACTGTGTGTCAGCAGGCTGACTGAAACACATGCTTTGTGAAAGGAGGGAAGATGTTTGATTTCTTTTTTTGATCTCTTTTACTAAAATAAGTGGTTATAATCATTTTCATACACACATTGCAAATGTGCTCATAAGAGTTGACACTCAGCCTTCAGAAGGTCATAAGCTTCGTTCGGTGTGACTGTCCGGACTGATATATTGTAGGAAATGACTTAGAGTGCAGAGGGGTAAATGCAAACACGCTTACACACATAGATAATAATTAGACAAATTCTCTAGGTCAGAGAGTCCCGAACATGATATTCTAAACCAACTTTGAATCACTAGAAGAACAATGGATAATAAAATTAGACGATTGAGGCTAGGCAGAGAGGTGTTTTCCTTTACTGTCTCTTACAGAGGTAGGAGCAGACACCGGACGAGGTCACGAAGATATGAGGATCCTTCGCAGCAGAGACAGACACAGACTGCCAAGACAGCAATTGGGGTCAAGGGCCATGCCGTTTGGGCTCCTGCTAGTCACAAGAGGATGGACCCCAGAACCACAGCAATAACCACAAAGGGGTTGGCGGAAATCCAGAAGCACCAGACCAAGGAGGGTCTGGCCAAAAAAAAGGGGGACACAGATGTGACCCCAGAACAAATAGATCTTTGACATAGGGGCAGAATAAATCCCCTAATCTATGCAACGAACTGAAGGGTAGTCTAACCCCTGACGTTGAAGAAAGAAGAGAAGAGCGCAGAGAATCGCCCGCCCCGGAAGATTAGTTGTTTAACTGTAAAGAAGGTCAAAAGCCCCTCAGACAGAGGTTCTAGTCTGAGCACAAAGGTAGAAGCAGGAAACAACCAGAATGGAGATCGGGGAGCTGAAAAGTCATTACTTTTCAGCTCTGATAATTCGTTTTAGTCGTAGTCTGTGATTTTTATGTGTAACATTTCCCCAGGCACAGCAGTCGTCCCATATGGTGCAACCATTAAAGGGGGCAGAGGGGGCAGACACCTAGTGGGTAAAAAGGGTGTGTGTGTGTGTGTAATGTTTGGAGAGATGTGCTGCACTTTCATTCCCAGCAACCCCACATGGTTCTGTAACTAGAGCCCTGCGAAAGTTTTATTTAATCTAATCTAATCTAATCTCAGCCAACCGATTTACTCCGGAACAAATAAAACACAGAAAAAAGCCAAACAATTACATTTTTTAGTTATCCGAGTGACTTATATATCATATTTAAGCTGAGTAGCGAGAAACAGCGGGGGTCTGAAAATGATGAAGCTGCCCCATTATGAGCACCTTCTACAGAGGCACCATTGAGAGTATCCTCACCAACTGCATCACTGTGTGGTATGACTCCTGCACTGGGTCCTGCAGGAAAAAAATGACAACGGGTAGTGAGAGCAGCGGAGAGGATTGTGGGGACCTCTCTTGCCTCCCTCCCCAGGAGATCTACTGTGCCTGCCTCATCCGGAAAGTCCTCTCCATTACAGGTGACTCCACTCATCCCTTCAACAGCTTCTTCAGTTTGCTGCCATCAGGAAGGATACTGAAGAGCCTCCGGGCCAGAACCCGCAGACTGAGAGACAGCTTCGTCCATCAGGCTGGCAGGATGCTGACCATCTCTGAATCGAGAAGGGGGGACCAAGGGTACATCTTTCGCCATCTTACAATGCTGTGATTGCAGCCATTCCCCAACTCTCTGTGAATGGTACTCATGGCCATTCGAGAATCTGTGTCTTTGATTAGTAGTCGTTGAACAATGGTCATAAGAATCTGCATACTAACAATCATGGAACTAACCCCCCAGCCCATTGTTCATTCAGTGGTGCTAGTTTCATTCACTGTGCAAATGTACTGTTTATAAGGTTGGGGAAACCTGCAGTCAGCTGAGACTGAAGAAGTCACTTGGATGAGTGACAAAACGTTTCTCCCACTGAAAATGTACAGATGAACAGAATCAACCTTTTTACTTACCTGGATGATTGAGCACGCATCAGGACATTATTTTATTAATATTTTTGAAATGATAGCAGCACAAACGACAATTTTAGCAGCACAAACCAGCACAAACGTAGCACAAACGTTTGATACCACTTTTGTTGGATTTGGGTAATGTGGAGGGGCCAACTTCACTCACATCAAGCTTCAATGCTTCAGAAAGCTTCATTAGGCCACTACTTGCAAAAACAAAACAAGACTCTAAACAGAGGCGCTGGAGGACTGGACTGGACTGGACTGGACTGGACTGGACTGGACTGGACAAACACACAGCAAGTTGAGGGTACGACACGACAGAGAGCATAGGAAAACGCAGGGCTTATATACACAGGGGAGTAATCAGTGAATGGGCAACAGGAGGGAGACACAGCTGGGAGAAATTAGGCTAACGAGACAGGGAAGAGGTAAAACTGAACACACTGACATGAGACATGAACTTTCAAAGTAAAACAGGAAATAAGAAACAATTCACAAAAACGCAAACTTGACACTGAGAGAGACAGGAAGATATGACACAAAACAGAGGAGACAGTGACTTAAACTGAAGGCCAGAACACCAAATAAAGTAAAGAGAAGAAAACCAAGAATAACCCTTAATACAAAATCAAAGCAGCACAACTCAAAAACCCAAACAATTCATATATTTAGAAAAACAAAACCGAAACAGAAAAAGCTGGGTCAAAATTGACCCAGAACCATGACAATTAAAAAATCTTCACAAGAAAAAACAGCTGAATTAAATCTTAAGCACAGTGTGACATGGTTAACTGTATGTGTCTACAGCAGGATTTAATATCCATGAAAAATAAATGTGGTCTAATGGAAACTTTGAACATTGAGGCAACCAAGTGATTTCTGAGAAATGTTCATCTGATAGTGTTGGCAACTGTTGAACTTGTCTGTTTGGCTAAACCAGACATGGCAGAAGTTTCACTCTCTGTAATCAATCCTTTCATTACTAACATGCTAAACAAGTTCTTAAAAGTTTCATACATAGTTTCAAACATTGGCTTATCAAGTCTAGCCATTGTTAACAAGACATGGATACGCCCAATAGAATGCCTACCCCAAACAGAAACTACTGTAAATGAGTAGGAAAATCATGCTCAGCTTTTTCTCTCCAATTTCACTCATTTGGTTTTTATAGCTTATGTTCATGAAAGTGCTCAAATTAGTTAAAGGCTTGCCTCTCATTACTTTCAGAGAGAAACATACCAAATAACCCGGAGCAACACATAAAAATAATAGATTTTTATATGTGTTTCTGTTATTCTATAAGTCCAGTCAGGCTCCTGAAGACACAAAGAACAAAAGCAAAAGTCAGTCTGCTGTTAACCCTACACACAAAAAAAGTAAGTAAAAATGAACATGAATTCCAAAACAATTAGGATGCTTGGGAAACGATTGGGAGACCCATGGGCTCAGGCAACATGAGAGTATCTGAGTTGGATATTGGATATGTTGTGCGGGACCTTCAGAAATCTCAAATTCCGGCTCAAGCAGTGCAGCACCCTTGGGCTCATGAGAGAGACTCACAGGCTCAGTGGAAGAGCTGGCTGGTTGTAGTGAGGATGCATTCTGAGGAATCAAATGAGTGGGGAGGCTGTAATCTGAATTTCTTCAAGCGCCCTTTATATAGTTAAAAAAAATGTGTGAAATTATTGGGGACTGATGCAGTTGAGGGTGTTTGTTAGCAATTTCCCTTATGGTGGAGAGTCCCACTGACAGTATGTGCATATCCTCAGTCATAATTCTTTTTCAAACTCTTTGAGATTCTTAGAAACTCTAAT
Source organism: Oreochromis niloticus (assembly GCF_001858045.2). Taxonomy (NCBI): domain Eukaryota; kingdom Metazoa; phylum Chordata; class Actinopteri; order Cichliformes; family Cichlidae; genus Oreochromis; species Oreochromis niloticus. Next base: position 23,465,387 of record NC_031967.2, read on the forward strand.
CTCAGTTTCTCATCTAGAATTTGTGTCTAGTGTTGGTGTGATGAAGCCCTGTGAATGTGACAAACTTTTCTGACTTATTCTGGCCAACCTTTCCAGACAATTTTCATCAAAAAGCAGGCCACTTTACTTGGTATCTTCCTGGTGGAAACACAAACATTGATATTTTCAGTCAGCCAGTGGCTGTAGCTAACCTTCGTGGAGACATTGCTTCATTTGAAACACAATACTCCTTTTTGTGTCAGACATCGGCAGCAGTTTTTGTCACACACACACGTCTGTGAAGGTTCTCAGTCATCCAGGTCATCGTAGTCAAAGGAATTTGCAAAGAAAAGCGTCTGGACTTCTTTAAGTTGCTTGAAGACGTTTCACCTCTCATCCGAGAAGCTTCTTCAGTTCTAAGGTCAAATGGCCGAGAGTCCCAGATTTAAACCCAGTGGAAGTATCCCCCCAAAGAGGGACACAGGACCCCCTGATGATCCTCTAATCACATGAGCCAAGGTGTGAAAGCGGGTGTGGGACCTAATCAGCCAGGGTTTCGGGTGAGCTCATTGTGAAACCTGGCCCCACCTTGTCATGTGAATTCCTGAGGTCAGATGGCCCAGGATGTGAGTGGGCGTTAAGGCGTCTGGGGATATAATCCAGTTTTGAGTCCCCTCCCCAGGAACTCAAAACTGGGTTAATGACAACGTGTACAACCATTGGAGATGTGAGCAGGACAGACGGAACAACTCACGGGAAAAGTGTGGACTTTATACCAGTTTTTAAATTGTGTTGATAGGCCACGTAAAACGAGAGTTATGATAAAAATATATGCAATGTTTGGTTTTCTTCCTGAATACTAAAACAGTAAAAATGGCGTTTTATAAGGAAAACGCTCGAAAGTACTCTCCGCCTGTGAGCAAAGACAAAACCAAAAAACCCCCCACCCTTTCCTATTGGTTGAAAAATGTACCATCAAAAAGCACCAATCAAAACATGATATGGCAACATGGCATTTAGTTGTTTAGGAAGGGGGAAGTTTTAGGAGTGACTACAGTGTTTTGAGATGTGAGAGATTTGCGACATTTAGCGCAAATCTTGTGTAGTTAGTGTGTAGTGTAGTCAATAGTTTTGTTGTGTGTGTCAGAACAATGAGGCGACATCATCTCCTGTTGTCAGGCCTGCAGGTATCAGGCTGTTGTTCTCCTTTATCTCATAGTGGACAGAAATTATTTTTTGGAGTGGCACAAATAATTTGTGTGGCATCAAATTTGATGCAGAACAGCTGATTGCTCTGTAAATAGTTTGAAATGTTTGTTTAAAAAACACCTTGGCTGCATTTTTAGGTAAACAGCTGCAAGAAACTTTGTTGTTTGCATAACTCAGTTACTTTTTAAAAAAAGTAACTATATAATTAATTGCCCAACATTGGTCATTATATACTGTATTTTGCAGACAGAGAGTTACAGGACTCTCTCCCAGACCACAGACTCATAACACAAGTCAGCTTTATAAAAAAGAAAGAAAGAAAGTTGTGTTTTCAAAATTGGAGTTCAAGTTACTTTTACTTCCAATAGTGTTAACATACTACACAGGTCATGAACAAGTTTTTTAAATTTTCATTGTAAGTGGGCTAAAGCAGTTAATTAAAAGTAACATGTAAATGCCGTAATTTGATTATTTTAATAAACCATGTAACTTGGATGGATTCGAATCGTCTGATGTCGCTCACAGTGGTCCAAGGGATCACTCAGGGAGTTTGTGTGTTCACTCAGACACATGAAAAATTAGAGGGAACATTGGGTGCAAGCAACTCTTTTGCCAATGCCCCTGACGCCACCCCCACCATGATGCTACGGCCCATGTCGCCCATATCAAAAACTGCCACTAACCACCACCACTTTTTTTTTTTTTGCACAGTCGAGGAGCGTATCAGGTCACATTTCACTGCCTGTTATACCTGTATAACCATGCACGTGACAAATAAAGAATCTTGAATCTTGAATCTAACTACACTGCCTTACAAAATGAAAGTAAGTGAGGCACCTCACCCCTTTACGAGAAATCACAGGATCTTGAGTAAAAATGAAAGTGTTCATTTAACAGTATAAAAGTGGTGGTCAGAATACTGGCTGCACTACACTGTCTGAGGAATTCAAAGGAAGCGACTTGTCTACAGAAACAGGAAAACAATCGTACTGCCAATAGTGCAGAAGCAGACTGAGTTAGACCGACAAATCTCTTCCATTTCGGTAGGTTGTTTAATACTTTTATTTATTTATTTTTCATAGGGATGTTTCTGTTATGTGGATGATAAGGAAGACCAGATGTTAACTAGTGAATTCACCAAGCTGCTTTTCTCAGTGATTATCAATGCAATAGTCTAGTCTGCAATAAGCAAAAGATTTCTCAAGAAAGGCTTTCATTCTTTGTAGACTTACAGTCTGATTATTGGGTTAAGAAGAAGTATGCTTCAGCACACATTAGTCTAACACACTGTGCTGACTAAATTGCATTATGTGCATTTTGGGGTTGGTATAGAACAATAACAGGTCACAAGTCAGATGAAATTGGATAGAAAACTATCCAAATCGGACAGGATGCATATACTTAATACAAGAATAATAAGATAAGGAGAAGAGAGTTTTACTTGAAAGAACTGTTTCACAAACACTTTAAAGAGTAGAGCAGAGCTGTCATGTGCAGGCCTACTTTAAATTAAAACGCATGTGAAATGATCCACAAGTGTAAACCAAGCTTTACAAATGTGTACAATGATTTCTATGTCACCTTTGAAGACTCACACACGTGTGCTTCACTTCCCACACAATTACTAAGGAACACATGTAAAAGCATTTCACGAATGCATACATCCAAACCTGAATAAATACTGATCATTTACGCACAATTTATTAAGTTCAGCTTCACGAATCTGATCATTTTGACTTTCAAAAACCTGTCTGTATGTACAAATGTCTAAAATAACACATAACATGTCTCTCGCTCACCCACAAAAGCTTAAAAACCGCATAACAACAGTTTTTTAAAAAGTAGGTTTTGACAATTTTGCAAATTACTATAAAAGCTGTATAAGAAACCACATGAACTTGAGTAAAATTGAAAGTGTTCAACTAACAGTTTGTACCACACCTAAGGTCCACTGCACTGCTTTACAGAATGAAAGGAAAGGAGGCACTATACACCTTTACAAGAAATCACATGATCCTGAGTGAAAAATAATGTGTTCATCTAACAGTGTAAGAGGAGTGGTCAGAATCCCTGCTGCTCTACACTGCCTGAGGAATTGAAAGGAAGTGACTTATCAACAGTAATAGTACAACAATTTTATTGCCAATAGTGCAGAAGCAGAAAAACGTTATGTTTTATTGAGCTACTGGCCGAGCCACATTCTGACGGCTCAGCTCAGCTTTTCAATCAAGTGTGCAGAACATATGGCCACAGATCCGATGATATAATGAAAAAATCGATCGTCAACCTGTGACCTAGTTTGTCCTGGTGCAAGTGCACTTATGGACAATGTATGAACATGGTGTTTGTTAATGTCACTCGACCTGAAGTCTAATAATAGAACATCACTTGGGTGCAGGCAGGCTGTTAACCCCACGCTTTTAAATTCATACTGTATTAAAGGACAAAAATAGTTAAAAACCACAATTCAAAACCCTTATTAACACAAAACAATTGTTTTGTGAACCACATGTTTTAGGGCACAGGGCTGCAAATGACCATGAAAATCATGCTCAGGGTTTTACTCGTTTGCTTTCTATTGCTTATGTTATTAAAAGTACTCAAATTGTTGGTGAGATAAGGGGAGAAACGGAGATATTGTTCTCTTGAGATGTGTTTGCAATAATGTATTTTGATGTTTTTTTCTCTTTTTATTATCATTTGTAAAAAAGGAAAACAATGATAAAGATTTAGCTGTTGAGCTATACTGTGAGGAAATAAATGATCCTCCATCAGTACCAAGTTCTAGCTGCAGGAATGACTTTCAGCAGATGCTTACAGGAGGTAAAGTCAGCTTTATGCTTTCTATTGCCACAGCAGAAGGACATGATATGATGTGACTTCTGTAAATAAAACCATTAATATATTAATATTATACTATTGTTATCCCTACAGTTACTTGTTGTCACGTCAAGACAATACTGTTTAATATCGACTGTGAGTTAGTGTCTCAGCATTTGGACTCGCCTGCTGGTGAAACTGAGAGCAAACAGTGATTACATGCAGACAGGAGGAAACTCAGCAAGAGTTGACAGACATGGACAGCTCAGAGCCAGACAACCTGAAACTAGAGGAACAAAAGTCCAGCCAGACTCCTGAAGACATGAAGGATGAAAGCAAAGGTCAGTCTATTGTTGGTATTTTTTAAAGAAAGTAATGATGCTTAATGTGAAATGTACATCAGAGTGTGAGTCAAACAGTGATGATGAAACAGGGAGAACACACTTAGATCTTGATAATATGATCAACCATTCAAACACAGAGGACATGGTGAACCCCCTCGACGTAATCACTGCTCTCTTTCTGTGTTCTGATGGTTTTCTACAGCAGGAAATGGCACTAAAAATGTCCATGTGTCAGTTCTCTGTCCCTCTGCTGCTTTCTAAATGTGACACAGGACAGTGCACACTCATGCTGTGGGCCATGAGAGACATTGTTAAAAAGTACAGACCTCAGTCTCTTTCACAGTCAAAGAGCTTCATTGAAGAAAGAATCGTTCTCTCTGAACTTCCAATGGTCTCTTTTGTCAGACTGGGTGAGTGCTCCTTGTCCAAGTCAGAGATTCTCAATAAGGTTCTGAGCAATGATCAGCAGTACCATGACACCTTTGTTCACCACAACATGGAGTGTGGTGACAGTCCAAGAAGAATTTCTAATGGCCTGACTGAAATTACTTGGTATCTTCCTGGTGGAAACACAAACATTGATATTTTCAGTCAGCCAGTGGCTGTAGCTAACCTTCGTGGAGACATTGCTTCATTTGAAACACAATACTCCTTTTTGTGTCAGACATCTGCAGCAGTTTTTGTCTTCTTTGATCATTTGGATTCTGAGTCTGAATCTGTGATCAATCTGCTTAAAAGCCAGAACAAAAAATCACAGATCTTCTTGGTCGGTAACTGTGAGAGCAAGCGCTTCAATTTGGATACTGTGAAAAATCTGGCAACCAAGTTGGGCTTCAGCAATAATAACATTATTTTTAAGACAAAGCAGAAAAATGAAGCATACTTTGTAAAAGATTTGAGGAAAACTGTCAGAAATGTGGTTGAGAAAGCAGAGCTGAAGATGAAAATAGAGGAGATGGTGGATATTGCTCATCAACTGAGAATCGTGGTTGATGAAGACGCTCCAGAGTGCCAGACTGCAAAGAAAAATGCAAAAACCATCACTGCAAAAATTCAAGACATCCATAAATATAAACAAAATGAGCTTCCCAGACAAGGCCAAATTTGGGAAACACTGACCTCGTTACAGAAGGAAGACTTTCGACTTCAAAATGTTGGGTCTAAAAATGTAGAAAATTACAGAAGTGATCTTCAGAAACAGAAAGAAGAACTGCGGAAAAAGCAGAACTCTTATGAGATGTCAACAGCTATGACAAACTTCATCACAGGGATATCAAGGTCAGGAACAGAAAGGTTTTATTTTCTGAAATGGATGCGAATGAACCTCGATAATGTGTCTCATATGAAACTGTGTGAACTCAGGGAGAAATATAAAGAAAAATGCAAGAACTCTGAGAACAAAGAGGAGATCAAAGAAATTGACAGACAAATTTCCAGCAGCTCACTGGGGACTGAACACTTCTTCCGTGAAATGGGTCAGATCTATGAAGCTTCACTGTCTCTTCCAGAAACAGACCCATCACGTCAACAATTTCAGCATCTGCCCAAATGGTGTGCAGAGTTGTTGCTTGATGGATTTCCTCTTGAGCTTGTAGATGGAGATGCATCCAACATCCCTCTCAGATGGGTGAGTGATGTTCTCTCTCAGCTCAGTGACTTGGTGTCTCCAAACAGAAAGATACGAGTAGTCACAGTTCTTGGAGTTCAGAGCACAGGAAAGTCCACTCTCCTTAACACCATGTTTGGAGTGCAGTTTGCAGTCAGCAGTGGTCGATGTACTCGAGGTGCCTTTATGTTGCTCATCAAAATCAATGAAGACGTGAAAAACGTCCTAAACTGTGACTTTATGGTGATCATTGACACTGAGGGCTTAAAGTCACCAGAACTTGCACAACTGGACAACAGCTATGAGCACGACAATGAGCTTGCAACACTTGTTGTGGGGCTGAGTGATGTCACGATTGACAACATTGCAATGGAGAATTCAACAGAAATGAAGGACATCCTACAAATAGTTGTGCATGCTTTTCTCAGGATGAAGGAGGTGGGCAAAAAGCCTAAATGTCAGTTTGTTCACCAGAATGTGTCGGATGTTTCAGCCCATGACAAGAACTTACGAGACAGGAAACTGCTCCTGGATCAGTTAAATGAGATGACTCAGGCAGCAGCTAAAATGGAAAAGAAAGAGGGGAACAAGAGCTTCACTGATGTGATGGAGTACAGTCCAGACACTGGGAACTGGTACATTCCTGGACTGTGGAATGGAAACCCACCAATGGCACCAGTTAATGCAGGATACAGTGAGGCTGTATATGAGCTCAAGAAAAACATCATCCAATTTCTGGGAAACTGTGAGTCATCTGCTAATGATGTCATAGAGTTTAAAGAGTGGGTGAAAAGCCTGTGGAATGCAGTAAAGCATGAAAACTTCATCTTCTGCTTCAGAAACAGCCTCGTAGCTGATGCATACATGAAGCTCTGCACAGAGTTCAATAAATGGGAGTGGGAATTCAGAAAAGAAATGTACACCTGGGTAACAAATGCAGAAACAAAAATTTACAATTTTGGTTTCTACATTCTGCAGCAGCAGAAATTAGACAGGGGATGACAGAAATTGATAAAATCAAAAACAATTGAGATTGAAAAAGCAGTCCGTCAATTAATTGATAAATGTCAAAAGAAAAACATCCAAATGACAGATGCAGAGTTGGACAAAGAGTCTGAGAAGATGTGGAGTGAAACTTTACAAAAACTGTCTTTCTCTAAACAAAAAACCTCAAATGTCACCAACAGGGTATCCTACTATCTGAGAGATAATCTTAAACATAAGGGGAGCCGTGCAAATTAGTTAAGTCAAAGGAGTCTGCAAGATTGTGGAAAAGAATCTTTTAAATGGACAACTGACGACTTGCCCCATGTTTAATTACAAAAAAATTAAACATGGGGCAAAAAAGTAGTGTTTTTCGGTCAAGATGCCATAATGGCTGCACAACATCTGGCTAACAGCATAATAGATGCTTGCACAGAATATGTGGACGAACAAGTGAAAAGAAAAAACAATTACCATGACACTTACATCCAGGAGATCCTCCACATGATTGATGAGAAGCTGAAAACCAATCAAGAAGTTAAAATAAACATCGAGTTTGAAGTTTCTCTAAAACAGCACATCTGTGGATTTGCAGCCAGAAAGTTTCAGAGAATGCACGAAGATTTCTTAGAAGAAAATGACCCATACAGAAGTCTGCTTAAAAACAAGGAAAATTTTCATGAGGATTTCAAAGATGTGTTTCATGAACGAAACCAGAGTCAGAAGAAGGCAGAAGAATTCACAAATCGCTGCTTGAAGCCTGCTGTTGAAGACTTTGTTAATCGCTCCCTGGGTCCTGATATCATTGATGAAATGAGGAAACTCGAGCAGTTCAGCACAAGAATGTCCTTCCAGTATTCAATTTTACTGGATTTGCTCTCCAAGGAGGATTTTCAAAATTATGTCAGCTATATTTCCTCATATGAGAAGTATGTAAAAACATGAATACCCGATCAAGTAAAGAAGCACTTCGCAAATGAGTCAACAGTTTTTGAGTTTGAGGACCAACATCTGTGGTCATGTATTCACAGCATAAATTCTGCCATCAATGAGGCCAAAACCAGAGAGAGTGATGATTCAAATGAATTTGTTGAAGATATTTGGAAAGAACTTGGTGATAAACTGGTCATTTCCCAGGATGCTCTTGGTGCTTTCATGATACTGAACAATGCTGACAAGGAACACCTCCAAAAGTTGAATCTGTTCATCTGGACGTAGCGTTTTGTGGGAGAAACGTTTCGTCACTCATCCAAGTGACTTCTTCAGTCTCAAGACCTGACAAGGAACAGTTTGCTGACTGTCTCACAACATCTGTGAATGACATGGCAGAAACCCTAAGAAACAAATTAAAGGAATCTACCTTTGAAATGAAACTACAACATCTTCATGTGAATCCACAGAATGAGCTTTTCAACAAATTGATTGGTTGTGGCAAACAGTGTCCATTCTGCAAAGCTCCCTGTGATGCAGGAGGAAAAGCCCATACTGAGCACTTTGCTTCACTGCATAGACCAGAAGGTCTGGGTAGATACAGGTGGGAGCGGACAAAGCAACTTGTCACTGACATATGCTCATCCTCAGTGATCAGTGACAACAGATTTCGTTGCAGTCATACAAACAATGAATGGCACCCTTATAAGAAATACAAGAAAATTTATAAGGACTGGGCTATTCAGCCAGATAAGAGTCTCAAAGCATCAGACTACTGGAAATATATAATGACAAAATACAACAGGGACTTTGCTGAACAATATAAAGCAGAACCTGCTTTCAGATTTTTCAGGGTTTTTTTTGGCATTACATCAACAAAGATCAGGCAGAAAAAAGTCTTGATGATGCATACAAGTAACTACTCGTATTGCTCCTCATTTCCAACTGCTGTACAGAAGATATTGCAGATATGGTTTTCATGATATTGAAGAAAATATCTCAATATTTTCCAAGACAAAAGTAAGATACTCTCAGTACACAGAAAATTTACCAGTGTGGAAGTCTTCCCCGGAGTTCAATTTAACTCAATTAGTGAAAAATAATCTGATATCAAATGTAATATATGTTTTGTGTGTGTTGTTTTTCTTCTCTTTAGTCAATTGTAATTTTGGAGAAACTCACTTGCAACGGCTTTCCCGGTACGTGTCGTATAGCGCTTTTAATTCCCATCGTGCAGATCTGCTTAAAGAAAAGAAATTCCCAAACAAAATTCCCAAACAAAACTCCCAGTGCACTTTTCAAAAATTAAAAAAGAAAATAACAGAATGAAATGAAATGAAAGATAAAAACACAGAAGCCCGATCTTAGGACCCAGAATATTCTTTCTCTAAAAAGTGAAAACACACCAAATCTAAAAAAAAGAAAAATGCATCAGCCAATTAAATCCCCAAAACTTTCATCAAGCAGCCACACGCTTCACACAAACGCAATATTCTTTGAAATGATCAGTTTCTTCTTTTGTCCCCAGGTGTGTGCTATGGTAAAACCTTCCCCATACATCGGAAACAAAAAACAAAAATAAAAACTAAAAATCTGCTAGTTTCACTCATTTAAACTCTGGCTGCAGGATTCTGCTATCATTCAATCATATTCCCCAAAATAATACTAATTCAGTCATCTATTTATCACTTCTCAACCCACTCAATAGACGAGACAGGATGACGGTAACAGTATTACCTACTTAAAATTGTGTTTGATCCTAATGAGCTCCATTACATGTGTGTGTGTGTTAGTAGGGTTAATAAATTTTCTATTTCTGTGTCCTTTTATTTACCTTCCCCATTTTTTCTGAAACAAACCTCCATTCACTCCACCTTTTTTTTTCAGAGACATCTAAATGAAAATCTCTGTCATAGTCATGCACAGCTAAACCCCAAATGCTTGCAGGTTACCATCGGCAACCACGCTGTGTATTGTTAATCCCTTCTACAAATACCCTCTTTTGATATGTGCCACTTCATGTATGATAGTGTGCTACCTCTAGTACATATTATGTACATGTGTGGTGTCACCTTTCCGTTTTCTCTAGCACTACACTTGCATACCTCAGTGCTTGTCTTCCTCCCCCTTTTGTGGTGGTCTGGACACTTTGTCAATTCTCCACTTCAAGGCAGTCGTTTGTCTCCCCAGATTCCTTAACCCAATTTGATTCCCCACACTAAAACAGCATTCCTCTGTCCTCACCTGCTCCTTCTTTCACTTTGGTCTCTTCTTCCACTTTGCCGTCCAATGGCAGTCAGTTCTCTTCAGCTTGGTCCCGTGTTTGCTCCCACTGTCTCTTTCATTGCCATCTTGCTCCAAACATGGCAAATGTCAAACTCAAACAATCTTCTCAAAAGTCCTTCACACACAGTGAAGTTGCAGCTTGCTGGAAACGCATCTCCATTCATCCAATCGAGATGATGGATCTTCTCTTTCTGATGTCGTTTGCCCATAGTGCTGCTGGACCTCTCTGCTCAGGTCTCTGGTATTGTCTCTTGGACTGCTGTCCACTGTTGATGTTCATGCTTGTGCTTCTGGAACTGCACTCCGTGTCTTCAAGAAGAGATTAGCTTCCTTGGAGCTTGCTTTTGCAGGATGAGGAAGGGAAGCTGCAAAACAATTCAGCCAAAACTTGGGCTGGGTGTTTCTATTTTTTGTTTCTAATGATCTTAACCTATAATTTTCTTCCAACTGCTGCCCGTGGAGAATTGATCCAGGTCCGTTCCCCACCTGCAATCGACAGACTGAGAGACTTTCATTATTAACTGTGACTGCATATGTTTTCATCACTCCTAAAGCAACACGTCTCCACTCATTTTGTTTTAAACTCTCCTGACTTGAAACCCCCAAAATAAAATTTTTATTTGTTCTTGACTGCAAAACACAAAAAATCTTCTTCATATTGTTATTAATTATTTTCATCCACAACACTCCAAATTCTGTTTTCTTTTGTGTCCAGCAGGGGAAGAAGGTGACCTGCAGTATCACTGCTTCCCCCAGTTGGAGACAATTTCCCACTCACACTTCCACACTTTTTATTTGTTATATTTCTTTTTTTTTTTACCCATTGTTTTAAACCCACATATTAACCTGTTAACTCACTCCTCCAACCTCATTTTCCTTTCACCCCAACAGCTCTCATCCAGTCCACAATCAAATTCTCCATTCCTCCTTGAATACTTGATCACCTTTCAATGTCACTGTTAATTTTATCAATTCATTTATCATTACCTTAACACTAATCCACTGTTTAGTTTTTTTTAATTTATTTTAGCTCATTTTCTCCTATTTGATCACTATGATCTCTTTGCTATTATTATTTCACCGACAATCAACTAATCTACTTTGTCTCCCCTTTTTCCTCCAGGGAGCTCACACACACACACAGCCTGGTCACTCGCCCCCACCTTTCTTTCTCTCTCACACACACACACACACACACACACACCTCCATTTTACTCCTCCTTTGTTCCACCTGTGAACCCGCCCCTCGAGGCTGGCTCTCACACAGCTCATGCTTCTCGCAGTCCCATTCACAACTTGCTGCGAGACACTTCCTCCTCTGCTGATTCAGGACAACACCCTGATCAGCACACAGAGCGGATATGGTCCGCTTTTTTAGAACTCAACAAAAACAGGATTATAAGCTCACGATCTTCAGATCGCAGCACAAAATACTTAAATTACATCACTGCCTTTAACCGCAATTTCTCTTTTTCTCAAAACACATATTCAACCCCCAAGAAACTCAGAATACACAACAATTAGTGGCACGGCCTCCCGGCGCAATTTTCAGATACACCACAAAAACACAATCTTAAACTCAAATCTCTTATTTCCTGTAACTTACTCCTGACCTTTATCGAGCCGACTCTAATGGCGATTTCCAACACACACACAACACAAACACACACTTTTAGACTCAAATTACTTTGTTACTTTAATTGACTCCCGGATTTCGATCAAGACACAGACTCCAACTGCGCTTTCACACACACTACACAGTCTACACACGCTGCAGTCAGTGGGCTAAGCAAAGCAGTCATACTCTCACTAACGAAACAACTTGTCCCCACTCTCATCCAGGCTATCAACCGTGACTAGGATCCAACACCTAGCTTTAGTTATTTCAGGCGTCCCCGGTGCCTAGGTAACCAACCTGGTCCTCCCGTCCCACCTCGCGTCCGAGAATAAGTGTGGCAGCCAAACCCGGAACACACACGGCCCTCCGCTGGTGACGAGGCCTTAAACCCCGCTTTCTAACTAAATAGTAACACACGTCTCCTGCTTTAACGCACGGGGACGGATCACAACACCGCCACTTTTTGCCTAATAACTAAGACGGATCACACACTGTCGCGGATCACACACTGTCGCGGATCACACACTGTCGCGGATCAAACACCGCTTCTTTTACCTACTGAGTGAATTTACACTGGGATATGCTCAACTTAGCGAACAAGAATAAAGTTACGTTGAAACCAAGCACACCATTGTTTTTCTTGTGACATTACCAATAAGTTTGATGTGTCACATGGCCCTCTTCCTATTGAAAAACCAAAAGTTGTATCCAAGATGGCCGACTTCTAAATGGCCACTATGGTCACCACCCATCTTGAGGAGTTTGCCCCCTCACATATACTAATGTGCCACAAACAGGACTTTAATATCACCAACCATTCCCATTTTATTACAGTGTATCCATATAAATGGCCCACCCTGTATTACCTGTTATTTTATTGTTTTACCAGAGTGGATCAATTGAGATCAAATTGGGCTGCATTTGGCCCATGTCCCTGGTCTAAAGGAATCTCAGTGGTTAGTGGAGTGCCTCTGTATTGGAATTTTCTTTGTTTTCTGTATTGATCACTTAGTGATAGCAAGATCACTCCTGTCACCAGTTGTATGCATGTAGAATGTTATCACAAGTGGGCCTCATTTTTATTGCACCGTCAACGATGGCCTATTGTAGAGAGTAAAACATAAGGCCAGTTTGGATTTAGAAAAGGCTACTATTGATGCAGATCCTGAGAGATTTGGAACTTGAAAAAGCAGCTGCCTTTGCTGTTCGATCCCAGTTTTGTTTTGACAAACGGCAGTCGTGGTTGTAATTGAAATGAAAAACCCATGGTAAATCATGATGGTGGGAGAAATGCCATAGCTGTTCGAAAGACAAATGCATCTACAGTAGCTAATTCAAACACCGGATATAGAGAAGAAATGGGTAGGAGAGGTGGATGTGATCTTGCTAAGCACTGTCCACTTCATGACAAACCCCGTCCTCTGGAAAAATGTACAGCCTTTAAAGCAAAACCACTCATGGTATGCAAGAAGTTATTGAAGGACCACAGACGGTGCTTTAGGTGCTGCTCAGTTACTCATGTTGCCAGGGAATGTCACATGAACCTACGGTGCAATGAATGTGAGAGTGACAAGCACAGCACTGCTCTTCATTGGGAGACTACACTCCCAGAAGTGTCGCCTCCTGCATCAGTGTCAGATACAGACCACCGAAACCCTTGCCTGTCCAGGTATGGTTTCATGGTGAGAAAGGACCACAGAAATTACTTAAGATTTCTTTGGCATGACCTGACCAAGGAGGTAGTGGAATACTGCATGTGGGTGCATGTGTTTGGGAATAGCCCTTCACCTGCAGTCACTATATATGGACCTCAAAGAGGTTCCCAAGAGTGTGAACACAAATATGGACACGACTCACGCCAGTTTGTGGAGAGACACTTTTATGTGGACGATGAACTGATCTCTCTCCCGACAGAAGCAGAGGCTATTGACCTCTTCATGCGCACTCAACCATCACTGGTAGAAACTAATGTTAAACTGCATAAGATTGCCTCCAACAGTATCAAAGTGATGTAAGCTTTCACCCCTGAAGATCTGGCTACAGGTTTAAAAGACTTGGCACTAAATGAAGAAGTTCTGCCAGCGCAAAGAAGCCTTGAGCTGTGTTGGAGGATAGATTCTGACACCTTCACATTCAAGGTTGCAGCTGACGAGAAACCGTTCGAGTGCTATTGACATGAAGTGCTCTGTACCTTGATGGCAGAGGTGTTTGCCATAATGAATGCAAGGCGATTGATTCCTGTCTCCTCCGATCCTTCTTCACCACTGCTGCTGACTCTCGCTATGATAGTAGCGCAGAAACCAGGTGTACCGCCTCCAGCTGGTGGGGTTGTTGGAAAAGAACTTTTGAGATAAAAAATCTAAGCCCCCCCCCCCCCCCAGGTGTGGAGGCCTAGCAGCTGCATGGTGGGGCCTGCCGGCTGTGGCCGAGTCAGGGCCCCTTCCGGGGGTGGGGTGCCCTCGGTCCTCTGGGACAGTGGCTCGGTCTGCTCTGGTGCAGCTGGCTGCTGGCGGGGCCTGCGGGCTCGTCACTATGGCCCTCTGTGGCTTCTGCACCATGGCTGCTGAGTGACCTCATGTCTGGGGGTCTCCTCAGCTCTTTCCGGGAGGGTGGCGCGGTTGCCTCTCCGGTGCTCCTCCTTGGGCTTTCGCTCTCTGGGGGGCCTCTGGATGTCTGGGCCCAGGTCTCCTCTGCCCCCACTTCATGCTCTGGGGGGGGAGGGCTATGGCTCCCCACACCCTCTAGCAAATCGTTACATGGAGAAACCTTTTGAACTTAAACACGCTCATGCACACAGGTGTACACACGGGTGCTCGCATACATAAACTATATCTTCCTTGGCTGCTACCTTAAAGCATATTGTGCACTGTCGGTCCCGTGTGCTGCTCAATAACATTCAATATTTAATATTTACTGTTACTTACACATATCTAGGTTGTTGTCTCTATATTGTGTTGTTGTGTTGTTGTTTATTTTCTTATAACAGGTGATCCAATGGATTTTCCCAGTATCTTCTTTTACTGTTCCCCCTTCCCTTTCTCCCTTTCTTTCTTTCTCTTTCTCCCTTTCTGTATAATTGTCTGTCCAATTTGTAATAACTTAAAATAAAATATATAAACAATTCTAATATCGATTAATCAAGTGGAAAAATATGGCATTGGCATATTTTCTCTAATTGAAAAAATAAATCCATTGGGCATCTTTCCTGGCTTTCAGACAACAATTCTGATTGCTAAAGTAGCGAACGGGACAGGCAAAAAAAAAAAAAGTAAGAAGAACTGAGACATTTTTCAAGATGTATATTGAATATTAAATGTAAGCAACAAAAAAAAGAACTTTTGAAGTGCCAGTGGAGACCGCACTCACACTGCCGATGCCCCTCACCACAGTCGGACCCCGGGATTTCAGAGTAGACGGCTGTGGTGAGTGAGAGAGACACTTTTTCCGCCTTTTCCAATTTTGGGACTGTTTATTCTGGGGCCGTGTTTTTTGTGACAGAAGATAATAATAAAAATGATCACAGTTATTGAATGTTACTAATTAATCCCTTAGCTCAGAGGTTCCCAAAGTGTGGGGCCCGCCCCCTACGGGGGGTGCAAAGCCATTGCAGGGGGGGCGCGGTATGAAAAGAAAAAAAAAAAGAACGCTGGGACACTGCTAGCATAATGGACAGGTTTTTGACGGGGCTCGCAAACAAACGCAAAGCAGGAGATGAAGCATCACCAAATATGTTTCCAAACCAACTTCCTTCCAAGCCAAAGCCTAGAAAATATGGTGAAGCATATCTTCCCTTTGGCTTCACTTGCACAAGTGCCAAGGTAGTTCTCCCCTGTGAACATTTTTCTTGTAAAACAAAGGGGGGCCTAGTAAAAAAAGTTTGGGAACCACTGCCTTAGCTGTATGTAGATTCCAAATTAATCCAACTATATTATTTGATGCACAATGTTTCCTTGTTTATCGAAAAAACAAATGAATTAAACTGTGTTTATATTCATATTTGGCTTCAATTTAAAACACCAGTGAGTTCAACCCTTTGTGCATTGTGTAACTGTGTCACAGTGGGATACACCGGCGTAATTTTGAAGCAGACTCAAAAGCAAGACACAGAGGACAACAAACTGTGATAAACAAAAGGCGAGCCTTTATTATGTCTAAACCAGGTGGCATGACAAAACAGCAGGGACAGTGACTAAATTAAACTAGGACCTAAACTGGAGAAACTGAGAACTAAGACTCTACTATAAACGACAATGACTGTGACTGTGATAAAACAAATCCGAAAATATCGGATTTGTGCTGTTTTTACACTGTCATACCATGATTGGATATGGGTCGCATACAGTCAAAAAAGTCGGATTTGATGCACTTTCGCGTGCAGTGTGAATGTAGCCAGAGCCTCCACATGTTCTCACTGTAATTTGCCCCTCATGAATGAATTTATGATTGCACTAATTTGAATGTTTGGGAGAAAATCAAACGCATTTTACTCACAGTACCCTACAAACGTCACTGCTGTTTAGTTTTCTGTCTTCATTTATGTTGGAAGTGATAGCAGAGCTGTACGTTTGAATTTGTTTCCAAAATCCCTCATTTAGATGAAGCTAGCGAGATAATAGTGATGCGCGAATCATGAACGAATCGTTCAATACTCGAGAATCACTTTACTGACTTGTTATGATTTAATGTTGTCAGTGTTTTGTTTTATGTTATGTTTAAGGATTTGTTCTCGTTTCCTGTTTTATTGTGAAGGTCTGCGTCTCATGTGAGTGTGTTCAGTTTTACCTCTGTCTCGTCTTGTTGATTATTCCCAGCTGTGTTCCCCACCTGTGTGTAATCTCCCTGTGTTTCCCTGTGTGTATTTAAGTCGCGTCCTCTGTCTTTGTAGTTTGGCTGGTCCGTCAGTGTATCCACCATGTCTCATCCGTGTGTTTCCCTGCTGCCAACCGTCATCTGTTTTCTGCTCGCTGTTATTCGTGTTCAGGTTTGTGTTTCTGTTCAGGGTCAGTAGTTTAGTTTTCCCAGTATAGTTTAGTTCTCCGTTTACCATTTTGTCCATCTCTTTTGTTGTGTTTGCCTTAGTGGCACCAGCCATTTTTAGCCAACCTGGTTGTCCATTTTAAGATAAAGCCTCTTTTCATCCCACAATCTGGTATTCATCTTCTTTTATGTTGCGGCTATGAGCCGGGTCGTAACAGAATTGGGGGCTCGTCCGGGATCCATCTGTCTTCGCTGGAGGGTCCGAGGGACCGCTTCAGCATTCCGTTGTCGCTGGAGGGTCCGAGGGACCGCTTCAGCATTCCGTCGTCGCTGGAGGGTCCGAGGGACCGCTTCAGCATTCCGTCGTTGCTGGAGGGTCCGAGGGACCGCTTCAGCATTCGTCTGCCTTCGCTGGAGGGTCCTGAGGGACCGCTTCAGCATTCGTCTCTGCTGGAGGGTCCAAGGGGCCTGTCCAGCATTCATTCGTCTCCGCTGGAGAGTCCGAGGGACCGCTTCAGCCTTCCGTCTTCGCTGGAGGGTCCAAGGGGCCTGTCCAGCCTTCATTCGTCTCCACTGGAGGGTCCGAGGGACCGCTTCAGCCTTCCGTCTTCGCTGGAGGGTCCGAGGGACCGTTTCAGCTCAGCCTTCCGTCTTCGCTGGAGGGTCCGAGGGGCCTGTCCAGCCTTCGTCTGTCTTCGCTGGAGGGTCCGAGTGGCCGTTTCAGCATTCCGTCTCCGCTGGAGGGTCCGAGGGACCGCTTCAGCCTTCATTCGTTTCCGCTGGAGGGTCCGAGGGACCGCTTCAGCCTTCCGTCTCCGCTGGAGGGTCCAAGGGGCCTGTCCAGCCTTCATTCGTCTCCGCTGGAGGGTCCGAGGGACCGCTTCAGCCTTCCGTCTTCACTGGAGGGTCCAAGGGGCCTGTCCAGCCTTCATTCGTTTCAGCTGGAGGGTCCGGAGGACCGCTTCAGCATTCCGTCTTCGCTGGAGGGTCCACATAAGTGGTCCGCAGGTGCGCATTCGCTGTCAAAATAAAAGACACGCACCAGATAAGAAGTTGCAACGCGCGTTTGCGTACCTATAAAAGGCACTGTTTTTGTCCCCTAGAGTGGGATTTTCATGGCATATTCTGCACCACATCTCTGTGTGTTCATCATTTGTTTGAAGCCAGCTCACCTCCTGCAACCATTTTTCCGAGAATACGCGCTTCGTTTGCGGTTCGGACTCCTTCTGACATTTCTTTGGAGGTGGAGGAACACCAAAGTAATTGCTTAAAGGAGCTTGTTTCTTCGACATCTTTAAGAGTTCTAAACAAATGTCTGTCCTCTTATGTACGCAAACGTGCGTTGCAACTTCTTATCTGGTGTGCGTCTTTTATTTTGACAGTGAATGCAGACCTGCAGACCACTTATGTGCACCCCTGTTTATAAGTCCTTAAGTATATAGGCTCTCAGGAAGAGATACAGTCAATGGATTCATCTGCTGTGCTTGGTGGAAGTAAGAAGTTTATGGGCTCAAATTGTGGTCATAAATATTTTGTACTTGTAAAGCAGTTTTGTACTTGTAAATCAGGATTTGTATGTGTAAAAAGAATTTGTGTCTGCGTAGAAAAGATTTGTTTGCGGACATAGCCAAAAAATACATGTGAAACTCTGCACTCAAGTTTCAAGTTTCAAGTTACAAGTACGAATTTTTTCTTCTTCTATTTTTCTTCCTTTCAGCTGATTGGTCAATGTCATGTCAATCACAAATTGAACTATCCCATCAGAGAACAGATGGGTTTGGCTGTCGGAGGGATGCTTTACTGAGCTCCAGGTCCTTGAAGGATAAATGCCCTTTGACGTCTCTTATCGCCACACCATGAAGGAAAACATCTGTGTTACGTGGGTGTTCCAAAAATGTGCAACTTGCTGCAGCTCTTCCTGTTAAATATTAACAATTAAAAACATCTCATATCAGTACAAGCACACATTTCTTTTTGCTCAACACGTTACTCAAAAGCACCACACAGTATCAGTCATAACAATAGAGTTTATCAAAAATAAATGGTAAATGGC
Source organism: Oreochromis niloticus (assembly GCF_001858045.2). Lineage (NCBI taxonomy): Eukaryota > Metazoa > Chordata > Actinopteri > Cichliformes > Cichlidae > Oreochromis > Oreochromis niloticus. The sequence goes on from NC_031967.2 coordinate 23,484,193, forward strand.
CTGTATTTGTGTAGCGCTTTACTTAGTCCCTAAGGACCCCAAAGCGCTTTACACTACATTCAGTCATCCACCCATTCACACACTGGTGATGGCAAGCTACATTGTAGCCACAGCTGCCCTGGGGCGCACTGACAGAGGCGAGGCTGCCGGACACTGGCGCCACCGGGCCTTCTTACCACCACCAGTAGGCAACGGGTGAAGTGTCTTGCCCAAGGACACAACGACCGAGACTGTCGGAGCCGGGGCTCGAACCGGCATCCTTCCAATTACAAGACGAACTGCCAACTCTTGAGCCATGATCGTCCTCAAAAATACTCAACAACAAGAATAACAGTGGTAGATACGTGATACTGTAGAAAATTTAAAGTAATTATTGAACATGTATTGTAATTTTATGTTTCTGGCCAGTGAAATACGCTTTTTTTCATATCCTCAACACAATGATAAGCCTGTTTTACGTGCATGGTGGGTGTTAAAGCAAACTTTTTATTCTCCGTGTCTCCCTTTCTCTCTAACACACACACACACACACACACACACACACACACACACACACACACACACACACACACACACAATGACTCATTAAAAGAACATAAACAAGGTTACATATCTTGATGTTGTTCAGGCACGTAAACAATATGAGCTGCTTGTCCAAAAAACATCCAGAAAAACAGTCATTGTCTTTTAGTTCTTGGACACAATTTATCCCGTGCTGAGCATGATGCTGTCTCAGGAAGGCCCACCAGCCTTCAATACATTGATTTTGATTGCTGGACCCAGTAATAAAACAGTTTCTGACGTTCTGATCCATAGACCACCGCAAGAATCTTTGCATCTCTGCCATTATGACATATTCCTGTCCCAAATCAGAGTGAATCCTGGCAGGTGAGCCCATCCTCTTTTCAACTTCTGCTATGAAATAGCCAGCAATGACTTTGGGATCATTGTTTGTTGAATAGACATGAACCCAAATCATAACTCTGGAAGAGCCATCAATGGCCCCATTTATACAGATTCCAAAAGGCTTCAGTTTGTCACAGTACTTTGTGTGACAACATAACCTGCCTGAATCCAGTTCATGTGGTGTAGTTTGTATCCATGGAGCCTCCCTTGTCCCTCCACTTGATCAATAAGAAATCCTGCCACCTCAATCGGATCGGACTCCTGTACAGTTGCATGCGTTTTAGATTTCTTCTAAGTGTCCGTATCCTTATCACAATACTGTCCAAACTGCTGAAAAACAGCCCCCCCCCCATGCCTTAATCCAAGCATTAAATAGAACTTAATTAATTCTGATAAACGAGCCATTTTCCCGCACTCTGATCTGCACTGTCATCCACTTCACTATGTTTTAAGGCAAACGAATATATAATGTTTGAATAATAAAAGATATGTTATAATGTGAAAACTTTATTGTTCAAACAATATAATTATTTTATAACAATTACATTATAATTACAGCCTTTTTTAGTTATAACTTGATAATTATGCATATTGTAATAACGTGATATCATGTTGTTCAAACATGAAAATTATATTGTTAGAACAATAAACTTTTCGCGTTATAATGTGATATACCTCTATTTTTTTATTGCCTGTGTGGCAGCTCTACGCTTCCATAGTCAGAGAGTATTATCAGTTCATACAGATGCTACGGGGCTCATTTTCTGGGCGTCTTAGTATGTGATCCGCTGCCAACAAAAACCATCAGCAGATATCCGTGCATGGGCATTGTGAACACAGACCCATCAGCCTTACCTGGGGAGCACTGGCTGGAGTTCTATATCACAAAAGACAAGCAAGGGTACTTGACAGTTTTGACAATTCACCAGACAAACTTTCATCTGAGATAAAACATTTTCTATTACAAAAACTGCACTATCATATTGCATTCCGGGAGACAGGTTAAGAACCACTTCTCAGTAACCTGCGGACAACATTGTGTTTTTTCTATATGATATGCAAAAAGGGATATCTTATTTAAGACTAATTAATATGTACGGCAATAATCTTGTTTGTAATGATGCCATAGTTTGTCATTTTGTTAAAAAAAAAAATAGTGTTACAGCCGAAAGGGCCAGGCTTTGTGTGTGGATTCAAGTGCAGACACAAACGGAGGCAAAACTGACGTGGATACAGTGCTTTATTTACAGTGGCTAATTTGGTAACAATGCAAGAAATTCTGAAGGCTGGGAACTACGAACTGTGAGGTAGAAAAACTATTAACTATGAGGCAAAACTATGAAACATGAAACCCAAACTGTGTGCTATGGCTAGATTCAAATGTCCATGAACGGGTCCTGGAGAGGGGAAAGAGGGGCACAGCCCGGGTGGAGGTACACAGAGTACCTAGTACTGTAATGAGAAGAGACAGGCAGTCAGTGGAATTCCAGTGAATCACGGCTGGTTGGTTAAACTATGTTGATAATGGCTTACGCGTTGCAGGTGAAGGTGATGTAAAAGGAGGGACTCCAAGAGATCTGGGTGAGTAGTGATCCAGAATGTACTTGATCCAACAGCTCTGGCAGGGAGGCAGGTGGGTGGAGCGCCATGATGAAGGGAGTGTAACCTCAAAATCAGCACAGGGGTCTAGACTAACTTTTTGCCATGGTTGCACTGGTGCACCCAAATTTATTTCTTAGGTGCACCAGCACAAAAGTTAGGTGCACCCAAATTTTTCAACCGCATCGCTTAACCCTACTGTTTTATATGTTCACATCTTCTTCTTCTTCTTCTTTTTTTTTTAATTGCTGTCCATACAGACAATACAGATTTGTAAATGGTTAACTAACATCTTGTAAACACAAAGTTCTTTATTTGGAGCACAGTTTTACAAGAAAGATAAGTTACTGAAAAAGTGCTTGTGCTTAAATTGCTTTGGCACTCTTTGGCAATATTGTAGACAATGTTAAACTTAATCATCATTTCGGCCTCCTCTGACGACCTGTTTGCTGCTGCCTGCCGCTGAAAGGCAGTGGGAAGAGGGGACACTTGGGCAGTGCATTTATCGTGGCATGAAGTGTGTTTTCTGGATACACTGTGCTTTTTCAGTGTTCAGATGTTGATGTGTCAGAGAACTTGCTATGCATTTCAGACGGATCAGGCCTTAACTTAACTTAAAAAGTTATCAATTGTTCTTTTCATCTTTTCTCATTACCCACAGCTACATCCACTTCTGTCGGGCCTAGGCTACTCACTAGGGCTGGGTATCATCACTGATTTCTATAATCCATTTGATTCCGATTCACAAGGTTTTGATACGATTCAATTTTGACTCAGACAGTCAGATATATTATAATTCTGATCATTTATCAGTACTAACACTTGTGAGACTTCATTGGAGGTGTGAGCATCACAGCAGATACCCTTGTGTCAAAGTGGCTGAGGATAAAACACAGAAAAACATGAAGGAGATTTTCCTGGCCTGGCGTTTTATAGCAGATAACCTTAAAAATATTCTGCAGTAAATCAAAAACTGAAGAAAACCATAAATCAACATCTGAACCTGATGCTGTTGAAATGAAGCAGAGGAAAGTTACAGAGGTTTTATTAGAGACACAGCTAAGCGTTTTTAGAAAGTTTAAATTTCTTCGGTATTGAACAGCAGAAATTGGGCTTTCTTGTCAGAAAGAAAAGGTAACGTGAAAAAAATACGGAATACACCCCCCCCCAGAGATAGATTAATGAAAAAAAAAATTACAGAGCGATAATTCGGGGGTCATGGAGTACCCAAGAGCCATTGTAAGGGGTTGTCAGGGTTGCCAAAGGTTTTATTAGAGACACAGCTAAGCGTTTTGCAATTTGTCATAATTTGCTATTAAACAGCAGAAATTAGGCTTTCTTGTCGGAGGTCATTTTTGGGAAAAAAAAAAAAACATGACTTGTGCCAGCAAATAATGCAGAAAATAGAGATTTGAGATGATCTTCTTTTTTTGCTGGTTCAGTCAATTTTGGTTGGAGCGAGACAAAACCTGCAGCTTCAGAATCTAGCGCAAAAAAAACGACAAACACAAATCGCGGACCGAAGGCATCAGAATCTGTGAGATAGCGTGTGAAAGCCGACATCTCACTGATTCTGATGCGTCGGGTCTGCGCTTGGTGTTTATGTCTTTGTGCGGAATCCATTTACCTGCTCTCATTTGTGAGCTTTAACCTGAGATTCTGGTGTTTCTGGCAAAATAAATTTATATTTAAAAGTCGATCCAGGATTTAATGAATCGATATTGCTTTATTCAAGCTACTCAACTCTCTCTCAAACATACACACGTATAGGACTACAATAATTTATGGACAACAGCCATTCAGAGAGGTCCCACCCCTGACTATCTGTGATTGGTTTAGACCACCATATAGGTATAATGTGTGTCTGTTGTTGACCACACAGAGACTTTCACAGTTAGAATAGAATAGAATAGAATTCAACTTTATTGTCATTGCACATGTCACAGGTACAGGGCAACGAAATGCAGTTTGCATCCATCCAGAAGTGCTTTAGCTGCGATATAGATATATTACAATATATATTAGCAATAATATAGATGTGTAAGTATATTACAGAAATGGGTCTATTATGGTATGTTATAATGTACACGGTGTGAAGTATGTTATGAATATTCTATAACTATAAGTATGTACAGGCTGTAGTGAGTACAAGCTATGTACAGGCTATGAACAGGATATAAATATGAAATAAAAACTATACAGAAATCTGAGATATACAGTTATACAGAAATGTGAACTATGCAAGTTATAAACAGTTGTAGGATTGAAAAATTATCATATGTACAGAATGATATTCACACAGAACTATACAGTAGTGCAGTTAGGATAATTGTGATAGTGATAAAGTGCTAGTGGTTGTGGGTGTGTGTATGTTCAGTCCATGAGTTTAACGTGGGTCAGATGTCAGGAGGCAGAGTTCAGGAGTCTGACAGCTGTGGGGAAGAAGCTGTTCCGGTACCTGGTGGTCTTAGTCCGGAGGCTCCTGTAGCGCCTCCCAGAGGGCAGGAGGGTGAAGAGTCCATGTGATGGGTGACTGGGGTCTCTGATGATTTTCCCAGCCCTTTTCAGACACCGCTTCCTGTAGATGTCCTTTATGGCAGGAAGTGGTGCTCCGGCGATGCGCTGGGCAGTTTTCACGACCCTCTGCAACGCCTTCCGGTCCGAGGCGGAGCAGTTCCCGTACCAGACTGTTATACAGTTGGTCAGGATGCTCTCGATGGTGCAGCGGTAGAAGTTCACCAGGATGTCTGAGGACAGGTGGTTCTTCCTCAGAGTCCTCAAGAAGAAGAGGCGCTGGTGAGCCTTCTTGACCAGCTTGGAGCTGGAGTTGTGGAGACTTTTGTTTTGTACTGAATGGCTGGTCGCACTGGTGTAACCTAGGATTTTTTTTAGTTGCACCATTGAGAAATTAAGTCGCATATGCGACCAAATTGGTCGCACTCTATAGCCCCTGCAGCATCCAGACAGAGGTGAGTATTGTTCCAACTGTGAAGCATGATGGCAGGCGGGTAACTATGGCAGAGAGAAAACACTATGACCAACCATGCAAGATTATTATTTGCTGACTTTTCATGGGCATTTAACACAATTCAACCCTTCTTACTTGCTGACAGGCTTTACAATCATTTTTGACTTTTTGACTAATAGGTCACAATGTGTGAGCTTGAATCATGTATTTTCTGATGTGCTCTCCTCTCCTATTGGATCTCCCCAGGGTTGCCTCTCACCCCTTCTGTTCACTCTGTACATGAAAGATTGTAATTTTTCGAACAGACACATCCTGAAGTTTACTGATGACACAGTGATCGTCAGTCTTCTTGTGGGGAACAAGTCAGGCCATGGGCAGATTATAGAAGATTTTGTGGTTTGGTGTGATGAGTCCTTACTTTCACTGAATGTGTCAAAAACTAAAGACAAGATTATTGATTTTAGGAAGTCCTCTTATAGCTCAATGCCGACTATTATTAAAACTGCTGATATTGGGATTGTGGAGAGTTATAGGTATTTAGGTGTAGTGCTTGACCATAAACTGTGCTTTGAACCTCATGCTGATGCCACTACTAAAAAAGTTCAGCAAAGACTGTTCTTTTTAAGGAAAATGAAATCTTTCAGTGTCTCATCTGAGATGTTGTCTTTGTTTTATAGAAGTTTTATATTATGTCTTTTTGTATCGCTGCCTAGTTTGGTAACTTGACAGTGAAGAATAAGAATCGCTTGGGACTTCTGGTAAAAACTGCTAGCAAAATTCCGGGGCGCTGGCAAGACGAACTTTTGGCCATTTATAAATAAAATGTCCTTAGGAAGGCTCATTCTATTGTTTATTGTTTGAACCATCCACTTCACCGTGAGTTTGACTTGTTGCCCTCCGGCTGCCGTTTTAGAGTACCTGTGAGGAAGACCAAAAGACTCCAGGTTTCTTTTCTCCCTCCTGCAACCCATATACCCACCACCAGTGTTGGGAAGGTTACTTTTAAAATGTATTCCACTACAGATTACAGAATACATGCCCCAAAATGTATTTTGTAACGTATTCCGTTACATTACTCAATGAGAGTAACGTATTCTGAATACTTTGGATTACTTAATATATTATCATGCTGTTTACAACTATGTGAATGTACTATTGCTGTGTGATTTATTACTATTACTGAAAGTAATAATCATGTACAGTTCTGAAAGCAATACCAACTAGATTTTTAAATCTTAATGTAAAACGAGTAACAGTAGGGTGGACATTAGGTAAGGCTGCACTTACTTGCAGCTATCTTGTATAGAAAAGTATTCCGTGTGTATATAAAACAGGTCAGCGGCTCTGAACCGTAGTAAAGGGACGTCTGGCTAATACGTCGGGTTCCGTGTGGGGCTCGTAGCTGAAAACTAGCTTTACTTTGTTGTCTGGGTCAACTTTGCTAGCGAGAGACAGAGAGAGGCGCTGAAAGACTGCTCCAACTGAACTTTTCGTTTCGGAGAAAAACATGAACACAGTGTACAGTCGAGTCTTAATAGCTTACTTACAACTGGGCTCGTCAGGCACTCTTTTTGGCTGCAGTGGTTATTATTATATTTACATGCTTCCAGCTCCCGTTTTTGCTCCGTGACAGCTCGGACTTCCTTTCTCTCCCTCCCTCGCTCACAGACACATAACGTGTATGGCAGTCCATTCTCCCTGCAGCACGGACTACACTGCCCATGAGGCTACATTCTTTAGGGCTATGCCTGTAACACTCTGCCGATTGCCTTTATATTAAATAATTAAAAAAATATATATCTTCACGTCATTATGACACGCGAGATTGAGACACAGGCATTTGAGCCTCTTAATGCGTGTTTTGTTTGGGTTTCCACCGGCCTAACATATGAAACAGGAAAAGACTGCCGTGTAATCCCTGTATTTCAACAAAGTAACTGTATTCTGAATACCACCTTTTAAAACGGTAACTGTAACGGAATACAGTTTGTTAAGGTTCAAAGTTGGAGAAAAGGAGTACGGAGGGCTCACCAGCAAATAACAACTCTGGTCCAGAAGATGTGATCAAAGCAAAGATTTATTGATAACACGCATGGAGTCCGAAGCTGGGCAAAGTCAGCAATTGAACTGAGCTTACAACAATTAGACAACGGTTTTATATGAGTACAATAACAAAGCCCCCTCTTTTGCAAAAATAGACAAAGTACAGCTTACGTCACTTAAACCACAAAATGTTCCGTGAACTTTAACATAGTTTAAAGAACATTACGTCTCATCTCCATTCCGGTGTCGCCCCACGTACGGCTTCTTATCTCAACCCCGGTTGCACTTCCTCTAAGTACCTCGGCACAATTCTGCATTTGCAGCAAAAACACATCTTCACTTCTTACTTACCAAAATAGATCTATTATGGTGTGTATGTGTGTGTGTGAGTGTGTGTGTGTATGTGGGTGCCTGCTGTGTAGGCTATGTATGTGTCATGACCTCGTCTGCACGCCAGCTCACCTCACACCTCTCGTCTTAGCCAGACATAAGGCCTGTGCACATACACAGCTGAACTCTGTGTGATTTCTAGGCTAAATGTCACACTCGAACCATGAAGGAAACTCACTCAAACTGAACATAACTGAAACTTAAGACTTACTCAAAAAGATATAAGGTGTAAATGATAAAAACTTAAATCTTAACTCTAAAGAATATAAGTAATAAAAGATAAAAAATCACTCCAGGCGTATGTCATGTAAGCAGGTGTGTTGCCATTCCTTTCAGAGCTCCTGTCCTCCTCACCGTGTATTGGCTGATCCTTAACGCCTGCCAAGAGTTTCTGACCTTCACTTGACCAGGAGCCACAGCTCTTTAATAAGCTCAAATGCAATCATGTGTAAAAGATTAAAATCATTTTCATAACAAAAGTTCTCTCTTCTCAGATCTACCAATATGTTTGCTCGTCTCTACTACAGTTTAATCATTGAAAATTACACTGATCAACATACTTTGTGGAAATTACAGGTTACATCATGGCAAAAGCATTTTTCAGACCCCTCATTCCCCCTTTTGACCTCTGACTGACCAGAGGTCACCATACTTTCAGGTGCTTCACTCCTCGTCCCACACAGCGACTCCCATGTCCATCAAAGGCATCATGGGTATGTGGGCTTCTGCTCCCGGATCCACTGCCTTCGTGATCACCTTCTCTAACAGAGCTCGGGCACAAGGAATGGGACAACAGCCACAGGTCACCAAAATACCCACCAACACAGCTAATGAAAGCATAATGGGAAGTACAAACCCTTTCCACTGTCCGAAGACCGAGGTCATCCAGCCCTCCAGCGGATTCTCAATTCCCGAATGTTCATGCATGGTCTTAGAGAGCGTTTTCAACCCCTCTAGAGCTCGAGTCACTGACCCGTCTGGAGCCGTGTTATTACCCAGATAGCAAGACGACATTGAATCTATGTTGATTTTTCATCCGAACCGTCGTATATGGTCGGGGTTGAAATGCCAATGTTGTAACAACATTGAAATACTGTGGTAAACCGACGGTCTTACTATAGGGACGTTGTAACGATGTTGATTCACCGTTGTTTTTTTGTCATTGATATTTGATCTATTTATAGTCGACCAGGTGACAACAACAACGTCGAGAAAACGTCTATTTATAGTTGACGATCATTCGGCTCCGGTCACCATCAAAAACCATCGATTTGTAGTTGAGCATTAAATTGCATTGCAACTGATCGGGTATAAAGTACCAGAGAAAGTAGATTTATTGTTTATTTGTTATCAATGACTTGGTCTAGTTCACCAGCTTTAAAAAATCGTGTCTACGTGCAATTTATGTGTAGTTGACCGGGAAATTAAAGCAGCGATCACTTGGACTATTCCGCAGCACCCCTCTCACATTGGTACATCCCCCCAGGTATTCATTGTCTTCTACAGTAGAGCGGGACATTTGATTTACTCTCAGCAGAATTGACCGGAGAAGGCATCAGTTCATGCACTGCACTGGCCTGCACCACGATTAGTATAAGGTAAGAATGAATGATTTTTTCCCTACTCGTTATTTCCATGTTTGCATTTGAATAACAGTAAAAAACTCGTTAATGTTGTACATTAACGAGTTTTTTTTACTGTTATTTACGTTGCTCCCACAAAATGTGGGAGCCCGAAATTGTGTCTACTTCTTACAATCCGGCAACAAATAAATTGCACTGCGAACAAAGTATATCAACAAAGAAAACATTTTCGTTTCATAATTTCTTCGTTATATTCCCTTACAAAGCTAGCTTTAACGCTTCGAGGTTTCCTTTGTTCTTGCCGTCGTCGCCTCAGCGCTTGACCCAGACTTTCGCTCTGTAGTTGCTTAGTACTACAAAAAAATTCTAAATCTGTGATATATGATTGATAAACGTAAAGTTAACTGTATAAACGTGTTCAATGACTTTGTTACTTTTGATGATTGGAGAGCACTCGCTTCAATTCGCACACGAAAACTTTAGACTCAGTTTGAATGCTCACGCAGCATGCCCACGTACGTTGCACGCTGACCTAACTTTACGTTGCACGCGTACATGACTTTCCGTTTGTGCCTTGAATAATGAATAAGGCTACGTCCACACGTACCAGCGTATTTTTGAAACCGCTGATTTTTTCTATGCGTTTGCACCTTTTGTCCACACGTAATGTATGTCTGGCCGTACGTTGTGTTTGTATTTCCAGGCACATTTCACGAAGCAGAACGCAGTCGTCAGAGATATCCACGTGAACGCTGTGATACGTCTGACCTTCAGTCCGAAGAAGAAACCCAGACCAGGCTTAAAAGAAAGCACAAGTAAAACCTTTTTATTCACAAACATATCTTTGATTGTTAAGAATTTATGATCTTGTCTTTTATACATATCTGTGGTGCTTGCATACTGCAATATCACCACATAATATAGTCCAAAAACTGGAAGTTTGTAAACTTTTTAAAAATGCAAAGTCGTGTACACTTGTGCACTTCAAAAATTCATTGTATACTGTACCTTCTTGCACATCTCTGTTTCCTGTGTGTGTTGTTAGAAATCAAACTAACTTTAGGAAACAATATGCCAAAAGCATATTTACAATTACTTAAGACCGTTTTTAATTTCTTTTCTTTAGACCAAATCCCCTGTACACATATATGGACTCAGAGGATGAGCAGCCTACAAAAAAACGGTTTCCCCAGGCCCCTCGAGTGAAAATACCAGGTAATAAAATACTGTCTAGTGTCTGTGTACATATCTGTGTCTGACACGAGGAAACTTTTCTGACAAGTTGTCTGTATTCTTAAATACTTAAATTATCTTTTTCTAAACAGCCCTCATCACTCCACAGTCTGCCCCCCAGACCACTGATAGCAACCATCATAATGCCCCACCCAGCTTCCGGCACCTTTCGCCACTCCGGCACAAACCGACACAGCTTTGCGATCTCGCCAGCATGCAGAGTCTGATCTCTTCCCTATAGATGGTATGCTTTTAAAAAAAGCTTTAAAGCTGCATCACAATGTCATTGTACTCTTATCTAAAAAAATCCCCAATTTATACTCCTGAATGTCATCTTGTTGTGATTTTTTTTTTTTCTGTAGATTCCAGAGACTCTGTGAGGCCACTATTACAAGGCAAGTTTGAAAATCTTGGAATTTCACAGTTTACATGGTATAACAAATATATGTGACAGGCAAAAACTAGTAAACACTTTTAGCAGTTACAAGAACTAACAAATGAATATCCAACAAAAGGGAATAGAAATACATTGTACTGCCAATACTTTGGTTTATTCTTTGTATGACTTGAAAATCAGGCTTTAGGGAAAACTAAATGACATGTTTCTATCATCAATTACATGAAGTAAACACACAAGCACTTGCATACACATTTAAGACATGAGACACGCTAATTCCATCTCATAAAATGTGTCTATAGGTGAGACGCTTTGCGTTGATTGGTGCTGCTGGACCACACTGGAGGTGCGAGTCCGCCGTGTAATGGTTTATGCCATTACAAAGGAGCTGGCCTCTGTACTCAACTGGGCAGGGGAAAAAAAACCAAGGACCAGATGAAGCAAAAAAAGGCATTTAAAGAGACAGCGCTGTGCAGATGCGTATTTGGTAAGTTTTAACATTTATTGTAGTTTTATGAGCCTAAAGTGAACAATAAAGGGATCAATTGATGTGCTGGGTGCGTTTCACATTTCCTATGTCTGGTTTTTGCTATATTACTTTGTCTTTCTTAATAACAAGACTTTCATGTCCGGTTAATCTGGAGATAGTCTTTGGTCTTCGGCTTGTTTTGTCCTCGGGTTGTACACTTTGTACAGCCCGAGGACCCCATGTTTTCTTTCTTTTTTTTTTTTTTAAAAGGATACACGTGTATCCTTTAAAAAAAACGGCACACCATGCTAAGACACATCACATTTTCAGCTTATAGCTCTTTGGGAATCAAATGCGGCAGTTTGCCGATTTCCGCCTGGTGACTTTCATGTTTATCAGCCTAGGAGTTTACATACTTTCTCCCTGCTGAAGACAATTAACAAGAGCTTATTCATGTGCTCTAATTCCCTTTTTTTTGTCTTTGTTTTTTTGTGTGTGTGTCTATTTTTGTCCTAGATGGCCTGGCGCAGCAGGTAGGGGCGAACTCTGTCTGAGTTGGTCTTTGCTCAAGCAGTCCAGAAATGGCTCAGATATGCTCCAGATCGTACGGGTGGCGCGCAGGACGCACATCATCCATCCCCATCCCAGAGTAAATGATAAAAAGTGATGTGAAACATAGAAATGTAAATAGGAAACTTTGTCTTTTAATAAAGTATTTTGCAAATGATACATGTCTATTGACCTTTTTTGTTTTTGTTTTTTTTTTCAATAAAAAGCAACTGTGCGAAAGGGGTGGAAAATCAATACCATAGCTCAACAGTGTTTCAATATCAGAATCTGACATTGTTTCAATGTCAACAGTGTTAGAAAATATAACGTCGAATCAATGTCAGGTTTCAACATTGATTCAACATCAAAACCTGACGTTGTTTCAACGTTAAAAATGGGTGCAAGAGTGACGTTGGGTCAACGTCACACTTCAACGTTGCTTCAATGACGTCGCCTGATATTGACTCAACATTGTTTCAATGTTTCCTTGCTATCTGGGTTAGGAATAAAAGTACAGCATTGATCACCGAACATCGCACATACACCGCCTCGTTCTGCTAACAGCATGTCTAAAGCCATTCTATTCTGCACCCCCATCAACGAGGTCGGACCCACTTGCTCCACTAGCCATTCCATCCCATCTCGAGTAAGGTTAGAGAGTCTCAGCAGATTATAGTGAACATAATTAATTCTATCCACATTCTTATTAGGGGTCACAGGAAAGAGAGCAGCGATTATTGGAATATTTTCAAACCCGGCAGCTATTTGATCTGCAAGCTTATACTCATTTGGAACTCCCCGGGGCACTCCTATTGAGTCTATCCAGGTCGGCGAGTCCATCCTAGGATCATAAGCATGTGTTCCCTCAGCCCCTCTTTTTACCAGAACGTGTCTCTTGCGCCTAGCTGTCAGTGTGCGTGTGTCGTGCGTTGGGAATGCCTTCACCCGGTTTCCTATTAACATAAGTGGCGCACCTAGCCTCACCATTGCGCACGTCCCCACGCTTCCCAGAGGAACACGAGCCAAAAGAGTTTTATGTCCGCAATAATAATAAAGCCCACTTCTAGCCCAGGTCCCAATCAAAGTGTTTGCATCACTTACATTGTTTGTGGTTCTCCCCGTTTTGGTAACCGAACACCAACTTGAGTCAATTTCTCCCACCTCATATTTCACGTGATCTGTGGAGAACTTAAAACACGTATAATTATCTTTTTTCGGCATAAATGGTCCCGCCTTCGTATGTTTATCGGTTGGGGGAAATAAACTGGACAACACCGTGCAGTTTCCAGTGCTCACCACTCCTCTAGTCAGTTGCAGCATACAGTCATAGCCCCACTGATCCTCTGGATGTAGTGGTGCAGGTTCTGTGAACAAACGTGGTCTAGCCGACGCACAAGCCACACAATTTGACACTTGCTGCTCCTCGGCATTTAATGCCATCCAGTCCAGCCACAGGTTGCTGTCACTGAACCCGGTGGCGCGTTCTATCAAATCCTTTGGTTTTAACCTCGTATAATCTACCGTGAGGACTCGCCTGGCTTTTGGTTCCCGTTCCTCTGGTGCTGCGGTGGACGACTCGTTTCCTACTGGCTTGGGTTTTGGGTTGACAAGATTTATCCTAATTACCCCTGTCGGATCTGTTCCCACCATATCTATCCCGATTACCAGATAAAACACACCTCCCGGACTTTCTGACCTAGGGAGAGCATTCCAAGGACCCAGGGAAAGGGTGATGGGGTTCTGAGAAGTGGAAAAATCCCTCTGTATTGCTATCCCTTTTAACCCTTCAGGCACTTGCGGCTGCCACCCCACTCCGGTCCATCCTACCACATTCCCCCAACCAGGAATACACCACTGCCCTGCAGTATAAGACCCCAGGACAGCGTGACTTCCCCGACTGGAGTGAGGGCTCCCTGCCCGCGTGCAGATGTAAGGGTGGCTACAAATCCACACATCATATCCCCTCCAGCTACCGTTTGCCCCTTCGCAATCTATTATTTCACATAAGTCAAACGTATACGCACTTGTGGACCCTTTAACGTAGTCCAGCTCTAGCCCCTTATATCTGCTGAGACACCCATCCTTTGTACCCGAGATCTCACGTTTTGTTCTCACCCTCGGCCCCGTTTCGGTGAACGATCCCTCTTGTGGTGCTGGAGTGGGCTGGCCTCCGGGTCCGGACAGTTCGCTTGGGTTTTTCTGCAAAGTATAAACGAGCAAACATACGGCCATAATTAATATCATCACAGACATCAAACTCACAATAACAAGTAATATTTTAATTTGTGCCCTCTCTTCATGAGGATCTAATTCACGGCGTGGCATTTTTCAGCGTGTATTTAATGATTAAAAATAAAAGAATACAAAACGTGGTTTTTCTGTGTCTCTTTGCTGCTTGCTTTTTCTCTTTTTCAGCTACCCTTCTCCGGCCACTCAGTTTGTGGTTGCTCCTTTCTGCAGGCGCGGCGACCTCCTCCTCAGCGGTTCTTCTTGCTTCGGCCTTTCGGGTAGACTACCGATCGGCCCGTTGCACGGGGGAGAGGATTTATTTTGCCTCTTAGATTTGTTGCCCCCCGTGTCCGGTGGAGCCGAGTCCTCGTCCACTAGGCTCTCGTCTGCTGCCGCACACTGCGTCCAGTGGAACCAGGTGTCGCCTTTCCCTTTCAACTGGACCGCTGTAGCCGTCCGAGCTGTCACCTCGTATGGACCTGTCCACCTGGGTTCCTTCCACTTGCGTTTGATGACCTTTAGCCACACCGCCTTGGCGTCAGGGACCTCTCCTTTCTCTCTGGGGTTCTCACACGTCACCTGTTTTGTGAAACTGGACACAAGGGCTTTCAACTCGTTAAAATATTCAGCATGAGACCTGTTCCTTTTCTGGGGCTGCTCCGCCGAGACCACTGTCCAAGGGGCTGGAAACTGTCTCCCGGTCAGCAGCTCGTACGGGGTAAAGCCTGTTGACTGATTCACAGAACATCGTATGGTCATCAAAGCAATGGGGAGTGCAGCTACCCAGTTTAACCCTGTTTGTGCGCATATTTTAGCCATCTTATTTTTTAAGTTCAGATTCATTCTTTCTACTTTTCCCTGAGACTGGGGATGATACACTGTCCCAAATTTATGCTGCACTCCCAACATTCTCTCTACTTCTTGCAGATCCTGGTTTTTAAAGTGTGTGCCATTATCTGATCTAATCCTTCGGGGAAACCCGTGTCGCGGAATGTAATGGTTAATCAAACACTTTATTACACTCTTTGCGTCTTCCTTCCGGGTTGGCCAAGCCTCGGGCCAGCCGGTCAAGGCATCAACACACACCAACAAATACCTCACACCACCGGGGCCTGTCTCAATCATGTCAGTGAAATCAATAACAATCTCCTCTCCTGGTCTCTCAGGCATCAAAAACTTACCCGGCTCTGGTTTCACTGCTGGTTTGGGATTGTGTGCTCCACAGATTAGACATGTTCTGGCCTTCTCCTGTACCATGTTCCTTAATTCCGGGTGCCACCATCGACACAGGTTTTTCTCCATTTGTTTTATACCCACGTGGCCCAGTCCGTGAGCTTCACTTACCTTCTGCTTTGCCATTTTGGTCGTCAAAACTGGACGCCCGTCCGGGCTCCTCCACAGGCCTTCCTCCTGCCAGGCTCCTCTAGCCTGCCACACCCCCTTTTCCTCTGGGGATGCTTCCTTCTGAGCCTGTCTGACCTCCTCCAAGGTGTTGGTGCTCCCCTCCTCTTCTGCCGTTACCTGCACCATTTGTCTCTGTCCTTTGTAGCCTGCGGCCTTTTTTGCAGCTTCATCCGCTGTCCGGTTTCCTCTTGCCACCGGATTATCTCCCTGTGAGTGTCCTTTGCATTTTACAATACTCACCTCATCTGGATCCTCTAGGGCTTTCTCCAGTTCCTCCATTTCCTTCTTGTGGCAGATCGGTGCGTTGGTTGCAGTTCTGTATCCAGCTCTCTTCCACTGAGCCAGCTCCACCTGTGCGGCTCCAAACGCATATGCTGAGTCAGTGTAAATGTTCACTTTCAGGTTCTTGGCCAACCGCAGCGCTCGGATCAGGGCTATCACTTCAGCTCTCTGGGCTGACTGCTGTCCCTCAATCCTTCCTGCCTCTATTACCTGATACTCCTGTCCTACTCTGCGAACTACAGCATACCCTGCTTTAAGTCCTTCTTCATCTCTGTGGCAGCATCCATCTGTGAACCACTCCTCTGCTCCTGCTATGGGTTCCGCTTTTAGATCCTCTCTCACTTTCTCTTCAACCTGGGCTCTCTTCACGCAATCATGTGGTTCCCCTGACCCCATTAAATCTGCCATGTTAATCCCTTCATGTGTGAATGTCAGGTTAGGTGCATCTAAAACTTTGCTCAACCTCTGTTGTTTCAGTGGGGTCATTGTGAACGCCTGTGAGTTCACGTAAGCCACCACACTGTGTGTGGTGAGCACTTTCAGTGGGTGTTCCCTTACTATGTGTGCTGTTTTCTGAATGATTTTTGCGACCCCTGCTGCATGTCGTGTGCATGTTGGGTGTCTTGCTTCTATTGGGCCCAATTTTATGCTAACATACATGAGCACATCTCTACTCCCCCCTTTTTTCTGAAACAATACACCATTTACAATGTCATTTGTTTCAGAAACATCCAGGTAGAATGGTTCATCGTAATTTGGCGTGGCCAAGTCAGTGGCCCTCGACAAATCCTGCTTCAATGAAATGAACGCGGACTCTGTGGCCGGTGTCCAAGACAACTCAGCCCTCAGGTTTCGAGCACCGACTTTCTTAATCAGGTCCCTTAAAGGGGCGGTTTTACCTGCGTAGTTCGGAATGAACTGTCTGCTGTAACCTGTCAAACCTAGAAAAGAAAGTAATTCTTTCACAGTTCGTGGTTTGGGATGTGTGAGAATTTGGTCTCTGTGTGTGTTCATTAACCCCACTGATTTGTGTGCAATCACCCGGCCCAGAAAAGTTACCTCCGGTCGGACCAGCTGCAGTTTTTCTTTACTGACCTTGAAGCCGCATTCTGCCAGTCGATTCAACACTGCAAGCGAGGCTGCCGTACACGCCGCCACGGAAGGAGCTGCAATTAGGAGGTCATCAACATACTGGATTAGTGTGCAGCCCTCAGGCAATTGACATGGTGACAGGGCTTCTTTCAGCACCTGATTGAAAATGCCTGGGGACAGTGCAAAGCCCTGTGGCAACCGTGTGTATCTGAACTGTCTACCTCTGTATGTAAATGAAAAAATGTCTCTGAGTGACTCGTGCAGTGGAAGACAAAAGAAGGCATTAGCCAAATCAATACAAGTGAACCATTTCTGGTCCCATGTAATTGCAGTGAGAGCTGTGTATGGGTTAGGCACAGGAACAGTTTCAGTGCGTAGTATGGCATTAATAGCTCTCAAATCATGTGCCATTCTGTATTTCCCCGTGCCCTGTTTTTCAACTGGTAAAATAGGTGTGTTCCAGTATGAGTGTGATGATTCTAGCACCCCTACCTGCAACAGCCCTTCAATGGTTTCTGCAATACCTGCATCAGCCTCTGGTTTGTGCCTGTACTGTGGTTTATTGACGGGTGCATCCGACTTCAGCTCGAAAAGAACAGGTGAACAGGAAGCTAAACCCACATCAGTTGGCCCTCTAGACCACAATGTGTCAGGCAGTTTCGGGAGTTCAGCCACCGCGTCTGGATGATCTGTTTTCTCTCTGCCGTGTGTTCTGGAAATTTCTTTGTGTTCTAAAATCACAGCATCGTTAGACCAACAAACTATATGATAGATTTTACATTTAGGAGCATACCAAACATTTGGAATTTGCGTACCTTGCCACCAAGAGTTGTCCAGCGCCCGCTTGACCATTGGCCCTAGTTCTCGTGCCTCATGACCAACATGGACCGCCAAAGTAATGTGAGGGGCTGAATCCTCTCCCACATTGTACCAGGGCAATTGTTCATCCGTTAATTTGACAGCCGCGGCGACACCTTCTGGTCCAATGTAAATATTGTGTGTTTTTACACTCCAAGTCTCTCCCTCTAGATCACTCTCAAATTGTTCCCTATAGGTGTCGTCTTCTTCCTTATCATAAAAAAGGGTGACGTGGTAAGGATCTCTAGGCTCAGAGTAGACGGCCAAGCTCATTATCCAGGGTCTCCATTGCTGGTATGTTCTCAGAATGCCTTCCTCCACCAGCTGTCCCCAGTATATTTCTGCTGTGGACTGCTCAGAGTCTCTGACCAGATATTGAGTCTTTGAAGGCGATCCCAGGCACGGGAATTCTTTTCCTCCTGGCAGAGAGACCGTCAGGCCATCTGCCGAACACATAATAGTTGCTCCCAGTTTCACAAGCAGATCCCTGCCCATGAGATTTACAGGCACCTGTGGTGACACCACATATCGGTGTTTCAAAGTCTGTTTTCCCAGCTGCGTCAAAGCTGGATCAGTCAGTGGCAGAGTCATTGGAATCCCGGAGAAACCCACAACACTGACTGTGCTATTTGAAAGCGTTGCACAGTTAGGTGTGTCTCTCAATGTGGAATAAGTCGCTCCAGTGTCCACCAGGAAGGGTAGTTCTGTACCTTCCACGGTCATCGACAGCATGGGTTCTGCCGCACCCACACTGTTCGGTCTCTCCGGGCGGCGTCAGTATTGCTCTTCGTCCCAGCCCCAGTCAGCGACTGGATACTGGGCGACAGGCGCTGCACTGGGATTCGGAGCTTGGTGCGCCCCCCTGTACGCAGCTCCTCCTCTGATGTTTCCACGTGCCTGGGGTTGATAGCCCCGCCGTGGATAGTTACGGGGCCTCACAGGGCATTCTCGAGCCCAGTGTCCCTCCGCTCCACAGAAGAAACAGCCACTCCAACCATCATTGTTAGCTGGAGACCCCAGAGGCCGAGCTCTTAGTCCGCCCCTGCCAGATCCACCACGCCCCCTTTGCGAACCACCGGTCCCCCAATTCCCAGCGGGTCTACGTTGCCCTGGTGCATTGGCGGGCCAGCGGTCATCAGGATAGAGATTCGGATCCAAATCCGGCCAGTCAGGCACCGGATCAGCCCCGGGCCTTGCCACCATTACCGTTTTGCTTGGTTCTTTCAGCTCCTTTTTCTTATTGTTAAATTTGTCGCGAGCCTCCCCCAACTGCAACTTGACAAGCAGAGCCTGGGCTTCCTCGAGCTCTTTCTTTTGTTTATTCACCAGATCCTGTTCCTGCTGAAGGCGATGCACCACATGCCTCTCCCACTGCGCAGAGTCTGCTACTGCAAAGTCTGGATTCTTCTCTAAGTCTGCTGTGACCTGTTTTGGCAGTCCTGCTAGAACGGCGGAACGGAACCACGCCCGACTTTCGCCCTCCTTACCTGGATGAATGCCTGTCTCCATCAACCACTGCTCCTTAGCTTTAGCTAAGAACTCCCCTGGTGTGTCTTTAGGGTCCCAAATTATCTTAGGTATTGTGCCGGTGTTGCGTGTTGGATACTTTTCACGAACAGCATCAAACAGGGCACTTTGGACCTCAGAAAGAGGGAGGTCATTAGCATACGTAGTGGTGCGTGCTAGCCCCTCTACATCAGCTAATCCTCCACCCAGCAGGCAGCGCCCAGCGACCCCGCGAAAATCACCGAGAGCAAGCTCTTCTGCTTTGGTCAGTGTGGTCAGTTTCCTCAGCCAACTAGCCCCTCCTTCTGTAATGGGCGGAAGTTGTTTAACCAATGCTTCCAAATCTCTGATTTTATATGCTCTATACACTGGTTCACCACATGGACCAGACATCAGAGGCATATTCAGTTGTCCCTCCTGTACTCCTCTATCAAAAATTACTCTTCTAT
Organism: Oreochromis niloticus; assembly: GCF_001858045.2. NCBI lineage: Eukaryota > Metazoa > Chordata > Actinopteri > Cichliformes > Cichlidae > Oreochromis > Oreochromis niloticus. The sequence goes on from NC_031967.2 coordinate 23,504,150, forward strand.
TTTTCTTCACCTGTGTTTTTCCCTTTGACGGCCCAAACATTGATCTTCTCCGACCTGGAGTGGCCTGCTTCTGTTTTCCGCCTTCATTCTTTTTTACTTCGCGGTTTCTCAGCCTTATGCTTGGACCTGGGTCTGACTCAACGTCTCCCTCTTCGGCCACTTCCTCTTCCTCGCCATCCTCCTCTTCATCACTCCAGGAGACCTCGTCCTCTATTTTATCCTTTGGCCTCCCCTTAAGTATTGCCCGCTTCATCACTTCCAATGTGCTGAACACCTTCAGCAATGCCTCAGGCTCCTCATACATAGGACCATGCACTTCTCCTTCCCAGTGTTCCCGGTCGAGCGTTTTTTCTGCTCCACCTGATCTCCTCATCTGGGCCTGTCCTTCCTTCTGCGGACCTGGCGATCCCTTGTGCTTGGGCCGGGCCCCCAGCTCCATCGTGGGCCGCCCCTCCTCTCGGGTGTGAATCCCCTCCTCCTGTCTGTCCTGTCTTGGCTGTTCCAGCAGGTGTTCCTCGGACGGCGTCAGCTTATCACTCCTGATCCCCCTTTGTGGCGAGGTTGGGCCCTCATCTGCAGCTGAGGCCTCCAGTCTCCCACCTTCACTAAAGGGCTGACGCCCCCCTGCTCTTACTTCTTCCTCTTGTCTCCCCATGTGTCCACCCGTGTATTCAACATTCACCACTCCTCCCAGGACTGTTCCTGTTTGTCCTTCAGGCCCACGCACCTGTCCTCCATCCAAAGTCATCACCGGCATGACATAGGGTGGGGGTGGGGCACTTGGCATTAAAGTAGCCCATGGGTATATTTTGGGTGTTGAGGGTCTAGCATTTTCCTCTGTTTTTGTGGTCAAGTTCCTCATTTGCTCCTCCAACTTCTTATTTTCCTCTTTCAGTTGTTTTACTGAGGCCATTATACTCACCATATCCCCTGCTCTGGCCGTGTCATCCTCCTTCATCCAAGATTTTGCGGCATTCCACAAAAACAACCACTTAGAGCACTTGTCATGCACTTCTCTGAGGTCCTTCATTTCTGCCTTGGTCTTTCTATTCACCGAGCGACCCACAGACTCCTCTTCCAGTTGCTTCAGTTGTTCTTCACATCTTTTCCCTTCAGCTTGAAACACCAAGCTCAGAGCTATTTCATCACTCAATTTCTTTTGTTGAGATGTGATGAGCTTACTTACCTCAAGCTCCATAGCCTGACATTCTTTTTCAGCCGCTTTTAATGTTCCAGCATTAGCCAGTCGAACAGCTTTCTTCAGCTGTTCAAGCTGAGCCTTCAAGGGCTTATACCCTTTTATTTCACCAGAGGTCGCCCTGTCACTCATTCTGCCACACACTCACTCACCTCCTCCCGTGACGTTTTCTGGCTCCTCCTCCTGAGCTACTCTGTTGTCCTTCACTTTCGGTTTCCACAACCCGTCTCACCACTCTGACAGCCGCTTCCTCGTCTTCTCCTGCTTGGTGACACACAGAGTTTAACCCAACTTATCATAAGCCATCTGTAACTTGACCACCCGTTCATCACAACACACTTCATTTGTTCTGACCCGGGTTCCACCTTAACACACCCTCATCCAAGCATGTCAAACTCGGCACCCATCTCTGCCGCTTCCACCAGGGAGACAAGAAACTCCGCCGCGTTAGATGGCACCCACCCCGAGTTATTTTCATTGTCCGCCAATTCCATTAATCTCGTAAACAGTAGCAAACATTTATTTACATACTCATCCAAATCATCTAACTCAACTGTTGCGGATATGGACACCTCATACGGGGCATTCTCCGTTTCTCCATGGCAAACACAGTTAACTTCAAACACACCTTCCCCGAGTGAAATATCCACTTTACAGAACCCCTCCACCAGCATTTCAGTTATTTTCCAGCTGATTGTTCCCTATGTAAACCTCAAGTCCAGATTAACACTCTTCAATTTTAAACCCTGTTATTTCAACCAACCAACCCGTTTTTTTTTTGTTTTTTTTGTTTTTTTTCTTCTTTCTGTTTTGTTTTTTGTTTTACTGGTAAGTTAACACCAACTCCCCTCTATTGTATAACTCTTCTACTCCTAATAAGTCCACTTTATTGCGTGCTCATTTCACTGTGATCTTTTAACACTCAATCCTGTAATTTTATATCTATTAATCTGTCACGCTTATTAGTGGCTCATGATTGCTTAAGGCTTATGTCTGAACTTGACCACCGAGCCGGAGTATCATTCGATCCTAACAGGACGACCACTCCATTTTCTCTGCGTCAAGACAGCTCATTCGTCTTTAACAATTCTTCTACTGATATGTCAGCATGCTACAGCTCAACATTATTATATGGCCATGTGCTTAACAAACTCAAATCATCCGATTAAACTTTGTGTACTTTATCTTATCTCCACAATTTAATCTCAAAAGGTCATCAATTTTTTATAATCAGTCCTATCACCACAGCTTAGGCCGCAGTGAGTTATACCTAAATGCACCATGTGTTATTATGCACAGTAAAATTTGACCGGGTTTCTCAGAGGTACTTATTTGTTTATTTAAGCCTCAGGTAAAAAACACAAGAAAACTCAAACGTCAATATCACCCGTTATGTATTGCCTAAATTAAAACAGCTTTAACTTCAAAGCGTCCAGCTTTGCATCACAACAACAATATTCCAAACCCAGCTCATCAATAACATCATTGCAGCAATGAAACAAAGCCCCATGTGTATCCCCATACCAAACAAAGCAACGTAATATTTACAGTCAGTTAACAATATGTGTAAATCATGCTTATGACCTCAAAAACACTTTAAACCAAAGCAGAAATCCTTGTGTGTTTCGCAGCAGCCAGCTCATTTGCATATGCTCGTACTTTCACCGTCCGTTACCCGGTCCAGTGGTACTCTATGTCAAATGGACTAAAGGCACGTTCGCAGAACGATAAAAACACACTGGCAGCTTCACCTGGGTCTCTTTCGTGTGTCTCAATGTATTTTTCCAAGCACCGGAATATCAGGAAACTACGAAACAGAAAGCTAAATAACTCTAACTCTGACCGTCTTATCTCTGCAGACACTGTAAAACCATAGTGGTTCTCCGGCGTTTCAGCCCAACAAATGCATCTCATATGAATAACACTCCCTGTACGTGAATATTCAATCTGACAAGATCCAGAAACAAACATCCTTTTTATCCTAAGAAAAATCAAATCCCAGTTCATATATTCTATCTCAAAACTCAGCAAAACAATCATACACTCATGTCAAGAATTAAAACTTTACTCACTAAATGGTAATAAACAAAACCAGCATCTTAAATACACGCATTCAGCGATACGTAACAATTTCTATAAACTCCCCAAAACTCTAGGGATTTCGCAGCCACGTTCTTTATTAAACAGCTGTTCAAACCCCTTCGTGCACTCACGGTAGCAGCCGCTTCATTTACATAAGCACAGGTTATCTGAAAATAACTCACAGACCTGCAGCATTCTCTCCCTCAGTCAAACTCATCACGCACTCACACACTTAAACGGTGACCCTTAAGCTCGGTCACTGATCACACATTCACCACAATTAATTCAACTCTATTTATCCTCTCGTAATATGCAAAACCAACCTCTTAGTTACAGGCATTTTAGCAAAATTTTTCAAACAATAGTTACACATTCAATCCACTCGAAACCGAAAGCGATAGTCACTATGAGCGTCACCGCTCCTCATTTACAGGAACACACACCCTCTAAAAATAGAAGTCAGCAGGCAGTGCTTCTGATACAGAGACTCCCTTCAGCCGAGGATTTCTTCTTATTATATTATTATGTTACACAGACGTCCTTATTTTTACAACTGCACAGATTTTTTCGGCCTCTTAGCTCCTACCAATCTCGATGAATTTACCATAACCGACTCGAACGGGCAAACCCCAGGTTTTTTGCGACCAATTCACCAGACCAGACTCGAACTGGCCTGTCCAAATATCTAATCCTAACTTAATTTACAGGTAGCCAAATAAGCGCAAGAATAGGGGACTTGAACCCCTAGCAATTTTGGAGATTCCCCAGTTTTCCCCGGCTCGTCGTGCCGTACTATCCCTACTCTTCCGGGTAGGTCAAGGATAAACGTCTTTATCCAGGAGGGAGCGTTACCTCCGAGAAAATGCGCTTCTTAACAGACGCTGCTGTCGTTCTAGAAAAATTTATAATAATTTGAAACAACAATCTACACCCGAAGCAGGATTAAGATTGAGGCAGATCTCCCGTTGTGGACATAAGGGACTTGAACCCACGAACTGACCATCACACGTAGATCAAATGACCAACGGGGCTTCACCCCACACAATAACCAAATTCCCTACCACACTAAATTAGCAGCTCCAACCGCTTTTAATTCTCTCAGTACTGTACTTTATTACTTTCATTATCCTTATTTCAACCAGTATACTCATGAGATTACAATCAGAATTAAATCAAAACAGACATTCATCAGTAACTTTCAGTGAGTAGACTTTCAAATTTTGTCATAGTCAATTTGACACCTTTTGGAATTCATTTCAACAGGTAGTGTCTTACCTTTTTTAATTCGCCGGCGAATGTCCCCTCACTTCCATCACTGATTACCGTCTGTCCGCCTGACCACCTCGGACCCTGTCCAGCGCCTCCCTGGTCTTCTCCTCTCTCCAACCACCGGAACGAGCCCCCAAATGTTAAGGTTCAAAGTTGGAGAAAAGGAGTACGGAGGGCTCACCAGCAAATAACAACTCTGGTCCAGAAGATGTGATCAAAGCAAAGATTTATTGATAACACGCGTGGAGTCCGAAGCTGGGCAAAGTCAGCAATCGAACTGAGCTTACAACAATTAGACAACGGTTTTATATGAGTACAATAACAAAGCCCCCTCTTTTGCAAAAATAGACAAAGTACAGCTTACGTCACTTAAACCACAAAATGTTCCGTGAACTTTAACATAGTTTAAAGAACATTACGTCTCATCTCCATTCCGGTGTCGCCCCACGTACGGCTTCTTATCTCAACCCCGGTTGCACTTCCTCTAAGTACCTCGGCACAATTCTGCATTTGCAGCAAAAACACATCTTCACTTCTTACTTACCAAAATAGATCTATTATGGTGTGTATGTGTGTGTGTGAGTGTGTGTGTGTATGTGGGTGCCTGCTGTGTAGGCTATGTATGTGTCATGACCTCGTCTGCACGCCAGCTCACCTCACACCTCTCGTCTTAGCCAGACATAAGGCCTGTGCACATACACAGCTGAACTCTGTGTGATTTCTAGGCTAAATGTCACACTCGAACCATGAAGGAAACTCACTCAAACTGAACATAACTGAAACTTAAGACTTACTCAAAAAGATATAAGGTGTAAATGATAAAAACTTAAATCTTAACTCTAAAGAATATAAGTAATAAAAGATAAAAAATCACTCCAGGCGTATGTCATGTAAGCAGGTGTGTTGCCATTCCTTTCAGAGCTCCTGTCCTCCTCACCGTGTATTGGCTGATCCTTAACGCCTGCCAAGAGTTTCTGACCTTCACTTGACCAGGAGCCACAGCTCTTTAATAAGCTCAAATGCAATCATTTGTAAAAGATTAAAATCATTTTCATAACAAAAGTTCTCTCTTCTCAGATCTACCAGTATGTTTGCTCGTCTCTACTACAGTTTAATCATTGAAAATTACACTGATCAACATACTTTGTGGAAATTACAGGTTACATCATGGCAAAAGCAGTTTTCAGACCCCTCAAGTTACTCATATTTTGTATTTTAAATACGTAACGGCGGTACATGTATTCCGTTACTCCCCAACACTGCCCACCACACATACTTAGTGAGGGTATAGCGCCGACATTATCACATGGACTAATAATACGGTTAACAACATTAAAAGTACCTGAGGCTTATGGCTATTTTTGGTATTCAGAGAGACAGTGTCTAAGTATTTGTAAAGAAACAAACAACCTATCCTTTTTCCATTTCCTCTCAGCAGGTCCATCTAAGGTTGCGTATATGCTCATTCAACCATGGCTCTGATAATGGTTTAGTGTGAAGAGTCCTGGGTTGAACGATTGTGTCACAGTGAACAAATGGACTCAAGTGCAGGACTCTGTTTGTGAAACAATTGAACAGTTTATTTACAAACACCAAGTGCTATATACAAATGTGCAGGGGGAAAACAGGGCTCAAGGGAATCCAGGGACGGGCATGGAAAACACATTCCAGAAGGTCATACATACACAGGAATGCTCCTCTTCAGCCACAATCCACTCTCCTCTTTGGTCTCACACACCACTTGAACAACACTCAGGAATGCACTCCAGGGAAAAGGGAGGGATGGGTTGCGGAAGATCTATATATAGGGAGAATACAGTTAAAAGCCAGGAAAATCACAGGAAGCAACAAATAAACTAGAGAGAGCCGGGCTACACTGATGAGAGTCATACAATGATCCAGCGATGAGAAATGCTATCTTAAATAGTCACAGGTGAGTCAGGGTAATAAGCAGCAGGTGAGTGATTGACTGCAGGTGTGTAGGCCAGGGGAAGGAACCCGCGATGAATTTCCGCCCTGGCAGAGAAGAGCGAGACAGAGAGAGAGAGAGAGAGAACAACAATGATATATCAAACAGGGGAGATTGCCAGGGACAATGACAGATTGAGTCCAAGATATCGGTCCAGATTGAATTAAAGATGTCAGAAAAGTCCTGAGTGCTTTCACAGCTGAAGTTCATTTTTACAGATTCAATAAATGCCACAGAAAATCGAGCCACTATTAAAGCATTAAGCACTCATCTTTTGTGCGCTGGAGCACACGGCTTACCACAGAGCAGTGGAACATTAAAGTGAACAGCAAAGGAAAATGATCAGAGATGCGCAAGTCGGATATTTTCTTTGATGCACAGATCCAAACCCTGGGAAAGTCCAGTAAACGTCCTTTTTCATGAGTGGGACATGTAACCCACTGTGTTAGGTTAACATTTAGAAAGTCACTGACCAGAAGTTTAGACTCACAGCAGACATGAATATTAAAATCACAGAGGATTAAAAATCTGTCAAACTTAAGAACAATTCCAGCCATAAAATCTGAAAACTCTTGGAAAAAGTCCTTATTAAACTTAGGAGGATGATATATGAGAGCACACAGCAAAGGCACAGCACTGTTCAGGTCTAGACATTTCCTATCACTGTTATGCTGATGATATTCAGTTGTACATTTCTTTTAAGCCCCATGATTTATCTAAGCTTCAGCTTCTGAATAATTGGTTAGATTCTATCAAACGTTGGATGACTGCAAATTCCTCCAACTCAACGAGGGGAAAACTGAAATCCTTGTATGCGCTCCTGACAGATTTTTATCGCAGACAGTGAAAGCCCTTGGTCCTCTCTCAGTTTATGTTAAATCCTCTGTCAGGAATTTAAGTGTCACTTTTGACTCAACTCTCACATTGAATGGTCATGTGAAATCTCTGGTTCGGTGTAGTTTTTAACATTTAAGAAATGTTAAGCCCAATTTTATCTCTCTCTGAACTGGAGATTGCTATACATGTATTTATTTCCTCACGCTTGGACTATTGTAACTCGCTGTTTATGTGTCAAAGCAAAGGTTCTCTGGATCCTCTGCAGGTTGTGCAAAATGCTGCAGCTAGGCTTTTGACAAAATCCTCCAAGTATTCACATGTGACACCATTACTATCTCAGCTACACTGGCTTCCTGTTGAATTTAGAGTCCATTTTAAGATCCTGGTCTTGACTTATAGAGCCTTGCATGGACTGGCACCTGCCTACATCTCTGATCTGCTACAGCCCTATGTCCCCAGCAGGTCCCTGGGGGTCATCTGATCAGGGCTTACTTGCTATAAAACATACTAAGAGGAGAACTAAGGGTGATAGAGATTTTTCCACTGTGGCCCCTAAACTGTGGAACTCTCTCCCCCAAACATTAAGAACTCTGGAATCAGTAGTTGTTTTTAAAAAACAACTCAAAACTCACCTTTTTAAAACTGCTTTTGGTTAATTTTTTGCCTGTTTTATATTGTCTTTTTAAAATCTTTTTATGACTTGTTATCTTATGTGTAGCACTTTGTGATTCTGTCTAGAAATGTGCTATATAAATAAAATTGTATTTATTTATTTAGTGCAAACAGCTGGAGTTCAAAGCTGGAGAATGAATTATGCTCCAGTGTTTGATGGCAATGAAAACGAGTGTTGAACACTGTGGCTAAACCTCCCTTCCTCCCCAAGGTCCGAGGGAGGCTGAAGAATGATCACTCTGGAGGAATTACTCAGAAAAAGCTACAGACTCACCGTGGTGAAGCCATGTTTCTGTCAAAAAACAGAAAATTCAGCTGCTGCAACTTGAAAAAGTCGTTTAATACAAACGTCTTGTTTGCTAGCGATCTTGCATTTAATAAGGCTATTTGAAGGATGCAGACCTTAATATCTGAGGCACTGGAATCGGCAAAGGTGCGAAGGTTTTTGTGATCCCTGCCACATCCACAGGACTGAGGCCGCTTAGGAAAAATAGAGGACTGGGAGCAGTTGATCCAGTGTTGTGGGCACTCCAGGGAGAACAGCCAGGATCCATCTAAAGGCGTACTCCACTGGTCCTGTAGTTCCATGAGAGGCATGGAGGTAAGCCCTCACTCGGACAAGGGTACCAGCTTGCTTTCTCTAGCTGTGTCCAAATTCAGGGGAAGGATGCTTCAATGCTGTATTTGGAGGCAATGACATCACAGCAACACGACGAAGGCTGTCCAAATTCAAAGAGTCCTCCAAATGTGGTGACAAATGCGTCCTTGTTTTCTCCGAATTTGAAGGATGTGTCAGGTGTGTCCTTCGTGTCCTACCATATCCCAGGATTCATTGCGGGCCATACAGGAGATTTTTTTCTGATAGCAATGGTGGTCGAAGCAGGAGAGGAAAACACTTTCAAATGTAAGTATATGAAAATCCGGTGGTACAAAAGTTAAGTTATTATAGCGGTTGTGTTGTTAAGCTTCGGGCATCTGCATAGACATGGTTTTTTTTAAAAATTAAAATAGATATAAACTAGCTTGTATGGCGGGTCCCGTGATTTTTCATGTATTGCTGCTTACATACAGCTAATTTTGATTTTTGCGAATGATCCTTTTTGTGATATGTTGTGGGGAACAAAGACCAAACGGCTTAATTTATTAAAACGAGGAGAAAACGATCACCTCTTCACTGGGGTGAAGAATTGACCCACTGTGGCATGGAGGTACAAGAATAAATCAATTTACACATCATATTCATATGAGTACGGTTTTATTAACCCTCATGCTGTACAGCAGCGGTCCCCGACCTTTTTTGCGCCATGGACTGGTTTAATGTCAGACACGGGCCGGCCTTTAAGGTGGTGCAGATAAATACAATAAAATAAAATGATATGACCAAGACAAAAACTGTGTTATTTTGTAAATATAATAATAAACACGAATTCACTGTGTAATTGTGTAACTTTATTAGCAGTGTCCTCCTAAAAATGCGCCAACAACATCGAGAGTAACATCCTCCTCTCTGCCCCTTAATGCTCTCTGGTCGCTATGGTAATGCGTAAATATTTATTTCAAAATAAGACACACAACTAAAACACGGGAAAACACCCAGGGAAACCGACTCAACGATAAAAACCCTGACAACCATAAAGTTCACACCTGAGCCTCAACTCTCACGGCTCGGTACCAAACGACTCACGGACCGCTGCTGTACAGAACCTGTGATGTCCAGACGGTATTCCTCTTGTGTTCTGCTGTGCAAGCTTTTGGATTTAGGGATTAACATAGTTGCCATGGTTTCCTCTCTTCTCTTATTTGTTGTGTGTGATCAGGACAATTCTGGAGAAGATGGGGCTACAGAGAAAGTCACCCCCTTGTGGGGCAGAAGAAATTGGATAACTTAACAAAATACAAAGAATGTATGTTTCTTATCAAGAACATAATTCTTAAGAACAAAAGTTAACAAATGTGCAATTAGTAAGAGTTGTTGTGTTATTTTTATTTGTCTACTGTCATTTTTGATTTCCTCTGCCTTTAGGATTGCAAGTGTAGCCGGATGGGCTACTCGCCTTTCTTTTTCTCTCTCTCTCTCCCTCGCTTGCTCTACCGCCCTCGCTCTCTCCTGCGCTCACTCTCTCAGCTGCGCAGCTAGGTTAATTGGGAACCCACCTGCTTATTGATTGCAGGGTGGCATCAGTCCGTATAAAGTTAAGCTGGTGTTCTCCTGGTTTATTCCTCCCGTGCGTTTGGCAAAAAGCAGCAGTCAATGCTGGCACACCGCGATGGATTGATCAGCAAGCGAGTAGATCGCATGACAGCTACAGGTAGGCTCTCGCTTGACCTCCGATTCCCTCACAGTATCGGAGTTTATAGTAATATAGTTTGCTGGCCCTGTTGTAGCGCGGCAGTTTCTGTTTTACTCCAGCGTTGCGGAGAGAGGTGCTCGAGTTATCTCCACCAGTGCAGTATAGCGCCTCCGGTCCTGGGGTAAGCCGTTAAAATTATTTTTATTAACATTCACAGTTACTGGAGGCTAAGGTTACATTTATCCATTGTTTTAGGGTTTGATTGCTGCCTTCACATCTCCGTGGCAAAGCGCCCAACCTTAATTGGAGAATCGAGATGCCTGCCTAGTTGCTGTTTGAGGGCTCCTCCTTGGGGGAGCTGCTGTCTTGTCTTGTCCTGTCTTGTTTGGTGTCATCTTTTATTTTTGTGGAACTGTTTGTATTAAGTGGGCTTACCTTTTTCTGGTTCGCCTGGTTTTATTCTATTTTATTCTGGATTGTTGCTTGTACCCACGCCTCTGTGATCGGGCTGGAGCGATCCCCTGCCCGAGTGTCGTGCTGGGAACTTTAAACCGCCTCAGTTGCCGGTCTCAGCCTGTGGGGAGCCAGACCGGCTTGTGATCGAGGCCTGGACAACTACCACCAGCACGAGTTGTAGTTTGACTTGTGGGGTACAAGCCTTCCAGTTTGGTGTGTGTGTGTGTGCGTGTGTGATTTCTTTTATTAAAGTTGGTTTGTAGTTTCTATGATATGTAGTGAGCTGGACGCTCAGTGTCCCTTTTATTCTTTTAACGTGTTCTGTGTTTTTATTTCAGTGAACCGAGGACGCGCCAGTGGCCCTGGGACCTCAGGTGGTGTGTCGTTTTCACACTTTCCTTTGTACAGCACTGGGTGCCGGCTGTAGTGATTTCCTTTTTGTGTGATTTTCTTTTGGGTCCACAGCTGCTGGTAAGTCCAAGTTCCATGATTGTTTTATTTTAACTTAAGGACACTGTCAACAACGACGCTACATTTTGTTTTCTTAATATTTTACTCTTTACTTCTTTTACTATAAATAAAACTGTTAATATTTGAGCCAACCTGCCTCTATGCGCATCCTTGAATCTGTGCGGCCTCTTTTATTCGCTTTTATTTATTTTTCTTAAATATATATTTCCTAGGGGTGAAATTCCCCTAGGTGGCGTTGTCGTTTTTATTAGTTTTTTTTTTTATCCAACCCCACCGACCACTTAGTCACATACTTGGTGTTGTCGACAGGATGCACATTTGAGGTAGACGTTTGGTCTCGTAAATTGTTTTAGTTTTGCAGAGAGCATAGTTCACCTGCTTTAAAGACTAATTCTTTCTAGAGTGTGATTATAGACAGCAGTATCTAGGTTTAGGAGGAAGAGTAATAGGATTTTAGCACCTTGCTGGTTTAATTTTCCCTTTTTTGGTCTAAATTTATTATGGAGGAAGAATTGCAGCAACTTAGAGACTTGGTAGCACAGTTAAAAGCAGATAATGAGCAGCTGCGTCGGGATAGGGGTGCTGTGCTGGAGTCTGGTGGTGCCGCGTCAGCCTCCTTCGCACCAGCTGGTTGCATACCAAATGTTGGTAGCCAGGCCGCCGTTTCAGAGCGCGTGGTGGTGGTGCCTAGGGACTGTAAATGTCCCATGTTCAATGGCAGAACGGGCATCAATATAGCTGAATGGGTTGAAGAGGTTCAAGCGTGCATGCGTGCCCAGTATCTGTCTGTTGCTGATCAAGCATTCTTTATTTTTGACCATTTAGAGGGAGAAGCAAGGGAGGAGATCAAATTTCGCCCTAATTCAGAGCGAGGGGATCCTGCTCGGGTGTTGACCATTTTAAAGGAACTGTATGGTAATGCGCAGTCCTATGTCACTCTGCAGCAGGCTTTCGTTTCGAGGAGACAGTGGGAGGGAGAGACTTTGCAGGAGTTTTCCTTAGCACTAATGGCTCTGATGGAGCAAGTAAAACAAAGTGCACCTGACAGCATGCGTAATGCTCCGAGACCAGTTTGTGGAACATGTTGTTGACAGTGCTCTCCACCGAGAGCTTAAACAATATGTTCGTCGCGTTCCCACTGCCACCTTGTTAGCAGTGCATGGGGAAGCAATTAGATGGGAAAGAGAAGGGTTTTCAGGCGGTGTTCGCGACCGTGGCTATTCCCACCCATCAGCGTATGGCTTCCAGTGTGGGGTGCACACTAGCCCTAGGTCTGCTCCTGTTGGTACACCCGAGTCCGAGTGGCGTGAGCTAAAGGAACTCCTAAAGTGCCAGCAAGAGCAGTTAAATCAGCTCACTGAGACAGTGGTTTCTTTACAGAACCCCCGAAGAGGTATTCGCCCTTCACGGGGTGGCTCGGTGATCTGTCGCAGGTGTCAGCAGCCAGGACACTTTGCGAGGGAGTGCACTGGGGAGCGAGCTTCACGCCACATCAGAGCAAGTTCTTATTCAGGCCCCCCTCGTATGGCAGTTGGCAATCACCTTCCCGCTACCCAGTCGGAAAACTAAAGCCCTCTGAGCTGCAGAGCCACAGTTCAGGTGGGGAGTTCACTGGCTCACAGAAAGATAAGATTGGCAGGCTAATTTCATCTAGGAGGGCCTATGAGACAGAAAGGGAGGGACTTACTGCCCTGTAGGAGGAAATAAAGCAACAACTTACTAAGCAGCGAAGATCACAACACCTCAGATGACAATGTAAGAAGAAACAATGGACAAGGACCCTTTTCTACAGCAAACCATGCAACTTTGTTAAGGGCCTTTTTGTCGAAGAGAAGAGCGGGTGCCTCAAAATGCCCATAAAAGACCTGGAAGATCATCTGAGGAAAACTTACTCTGAGGATCGGAGGCATGAGCCAGTTACCATTCCGAGTGATATGCCGCCTATCCAGCCACCTGAACACCAAATGGACATTAGACCACCTACATGGAGTGAAGTGGAGAAGGTAGTGAAGCAGGAAAGAGCAGCATTGGCCCCAGGACCTAATGGCACTTCATATAGGCTCTATAACAACACCGCACGAGTCCTCAAATACCTGTGGAAGCTGATGAAGGTAGTGTGGCAGAAAGGAGTGATTTCAAAGGCTTGGAGAAGAGCAGGAGGTATTCTGACGCCCTAAGGAGAATAACTCCTCATCCATCAGCCAGTTTCACCAGATCAGCCTGCTAAACATAGAGGGAAAGATCATCTTCAGTGTCTTGGCCCAAAGACTATCTACTTTCCTGCAAAGAAACAACTATATTGACACATCAGTGCAGAAGGCCGGCATCCGGGGCTTCTCAGGATGTCTGGAGCCTGCCAGCATCATCTGGCACCAGATTCAAATTGCCAAGAAAGAACAAAGAGACCTTCATGTGGTCTTTTTAGACCTTGCCAATGCCTTCGGGTCAGTTCTGCACGAGATCTTGTGGATGCCCTTCAACTGTTTCCGCATACCAAACCAGATCACAGAACTGGTCAAGACCTACTTTCAGGATTTACAGTTTTGTGTGACAGCTGAGAACACCACCACAGCCTGGCAGCACCTGGAAATTGGAGTTATGGCAGGCTGCATGATTTCCCCTCTGGCATTTATCATGGCAATAGAGTTGGTCATGTGGGCATCTCGGTGGGTAGTGGGAGGTGAGAGACTCAAGAGTGGCCTTCGTCTTCCTTCCATTAGAGCCTACGTGGATGACATGACCATCATTACAACAACAAAACCATGTACTAGGCGATTGTTACAGAAGCTCCAGGAAAACATCGAATGGGCAAGAATGGAGTTTAAGCCAAGTAAATCTCACAGCATCTCCATCATAAAAGGAAAGCTGACAGATGAGCAATTCTATATCAGTAGAGAACCAATTCCAACAGTCTTAGAGAAGCCCATAAAGAGCCTGGGACGGTGGTATAATGCAGACCTCAATGATACGTGGCAAGTAGAACAACTAAGGCAGAACTTGGCTAATGATTTCACTGCACTCCCAGGGAAACTGAAGCTCTGGTGCTTCCAGTTTGGGTTATTACCCAGACTACTGTGGCTGCTGACAATGTACGAGGTCTCGCTCAATCATGTCAATCAACTAGAGAGGCTAGTGAGCTCCTACGTTAAGAAGTGGCTCTGACTTCCCAAGTGCTTCAGCAGCGTTGGACTCTAATAGCGACGGGATACTGTCATTGCCTATCCCTAGTCTGGTAGAGGAGTTTAAAAGTGCAAAAGTGAGGCTTGAGATGTCACTCACGGATGGACCCCACAGTGAGAGGCACTGCTCCCACCCTAACAATGGGGAGGAAGTGGACCCACGCCACATCTGTGCTACAGGCCAAATCTGCTCTTTGGCATCGTCACATCCAACAGGGCAGGGGAGGATTTGGTCTTGGAGTACTAACACCTCGGCGGCAACAGGCATCTGTAACTGGACGTCAAAAAATGGTGGTGGAGAAGGTGCGTTGACTGGAGGAAACAGCCAGACATGCCAGAGCCGTAGCACTGGGCAAGCAGGGTCGCTGGATGAATTGGGAGAGTGTTGAAAAGAGGAAACTCTCATGGAGTGAAATCTGGGGAATGGAGTCTAATAGACTAAGTTTCATCATCCGAGCGACATACGATGTGCTACCTTCCCCAGTAAATCTGCAGCTGTGGTTTGGAAAGGACCCATCCTGCCCCCTGTGTACAGTTCCAGCCACACTCAAGCACATCTTGGTTGGTTGTAGGACTAGCCACACTCAGGGCAGATACACATGGAGACACAACCAGGTCCTCAGGTGTCTAGCCGAGAAAGTTGAGTACAAAAGAAAATCCATCAACGCTCAACCTTTCACGAACCAAGAGGAGCGTCAGCTTTCATCAGCATTTGTCCGGGAGGGAGACAAGCCGATGACAAGCCCCTCAACCCCGGACCTGGGCCCGCTGAAGGTTGCCAGGGATTGGCAGATGCAGGTGGACTTGGATCAGAGGCTAATTTTTTCCCACAGAGATCGTAACAACTATTCTGCAACAGACCTCGTCCTTTGGTCTAACTCCCAAAATCTTGCGTACGTCATTGAGCTGACAGTACCATGAGAGGAAACAATTGAGGAAGCATTTGAGCATAAGAAGCTGCGGTATGCCAACTTGGCAGCTGAGGCAGAGGACAGAGGCTGGAAGATCAAGGTGCGCCCGGTGGAAGTGGGGTGCAGGGGCCTTGTTGCCAGAACAACAGCAAAACTGCTTAGAGAGATTGGGATCAGAGGACAGGCCCAACGGCAGGCTATAAGAGAATTAGCTAACACTGCTGAGAGGACCAGTCACTGGCTATGGCTAAAAAGGGCTGACATCACTTGGGCAGCTAAGGCAGTCAGCTAACCGCGATACACATGCCAAGGATTGATCGACTCGTGGTGGGCCTGCCTCAACAGGGGTAAAACACAACATTAGAAATTTTGCTGGTTGACTGATACAGCTGTCTCAGGGCTTCCTGGGGACTGTGCAGTTAACCTCATGGTAGTGAAACCAAAAAGAGGAATGAAAGAAAAGAAAAGAAAAATGTTCTGCTCTTCTCCCCTCTGCTCTTCTTCCCTTTTCTGGGAGGCAGTGGGGAGGTAGAGCATACAGCCCGATCCAGCGGGGAGGTGTGGGAAGCCAGATCGGGCGCCCCCCTTCCGGCTCTCCTCTCTGTTTTCTCCTATCTTGTCCCTTTTGTCTTACTTCTCTCTATCACCTTTTCTATCCCTTTGAAGAAGTGAGGCTCCATAAATGTTAAAGAGGTAAGTATTATTTCTCAGTTGCAGTGAATTGATAGAAAATAAACTGTAGGAAACTAAACAGAAGAAAGAAGAAGAGAAATAACAATTTAACATAAACCAATGACACACTCCGGGGCCTGATCAGCCCTGGCAGGGCCTCCTTGGATCAGGGTGTCTAGTGATAAGAGGGTGTCCACGTCAGACACCATCGCTGCTGCCCTTCACTATTCACTCTCCCGCCTGGAAAACAAAGACTCATACATCAGGGTACTTTTTGATTACAGCTCCACCTTCAATACTGTCATCCCACACAAACTCACTCACAAGCTAGCAACACTGCGCACTGCACCCCATCCTATGTGACTGGCTACAGGACTTTTTGACTGGCAGGCCCCAGTCCGTCAGGATCGGCAACAGGACTTCAGCCAGCACTATTACAAACACTGGCGTCCCACAAGGTTGCATCCTTAGTCCCATCCTCTACACCCTGTACACCCACGCCTGTGTCACCTCCAACAAAGATAACATCATTTTGAAGTTGGCAGACAACACTGCAGTGATCGGTCGCATCACTGGGGGGGACGAAGTGGGTTACAGGAGAGAGGTGGCCAGTCTGGTGTCATGGTGTGAGGACAACAACCTCACCCTCAACACTGACAAGACAAAGGAGATGATAGTAGACACGAGGAAGAAGAGGGGGCCTCACCAGCCGCTGTTTATCCAGGGCCTTGAAGTGGAGAGGGTGAGCAGCTTTAGGTACCTGGGCATCTACATCTCTGAGGACCTCACCTGGACACTGAACACCACACAGCTGGTCAAGAAGGCTCAGCAGCAGCTGTATTTCCTGAGGAGGCTGAGGAAATTTGGTATGTCGGCCAAGATCCTCAGCAGGTTCTACAGCTGCATTGTGGAGAGCACGCTGACCAGCTGCATCACTGCATGGTATGGCAGCACTACTGCTATGGACCACAAACGCCTGCAGAGAGTGATAACAACTGTGGAGAAGATCATCAGGACTCCGCTGCCCTCTCTGCAGAGCATCTACCATCGCAGAGTCCAGAGGAGAGCTGCCTCCATCCTTAGAGACCCCACACACCCCCAACACGGACTGTTCACACTTCTGCCCTCGGGGCGGAGGTTCAGAAGTGTGAACTCCAGAACATCTAGACTCAAGAACTCCTTCTTCCCCACTGCCATCAGACTCTTGAACAGCTGACCCATTTTTGAACATTAATAATATACAAAGGTATATATATTTTTTTTTTTGCACATCAGGTCATCTTACATATTAAGTGAGCATATTAAGCTATAGCTCTTTTGCACACATCTCTGTTTCAAATCTCCATATTTTGTCTCCTTTTCTGTCTTCATTTATTTCAATTCAATTCAATTCAATTCAATTTTATTTATATAGCGCCAAATCACAACAAAAGTCGCCTCAAGGTGCTTTATATTGTACAGTAGATAGCACAATAATAAATACAGAGAAAAACCCAACAATCATATGACCCCCTATGAGCAAGCACTTTGGCGACAGTGGGAAGGAAAAACTCCCTTTTAACAGGAAGAAACCTCCGGCAGAACCAGGCTCAGGGAGGGGCGGGGCCATCTGCTGCGACCGGTTGGGGTGAAAGAAGGAAAACAGGACGAAAGACATGCTGTGGAAGAGAGACAGAGGTTAATAACAGATATGATTCGATGCAGAGAGGTCTATTAACACATAGTGAGTGAGAAAGGTGACTGGAAGGGAAAAACTCAATGAATCATGGGAATCCCCGGCAGCCTACGTCTATTGCAGCATAACTAAGGGAGGATTCAGGGTCACCTCGTCCAGCCCTAACTATATGCTTTAGCAAAAAGGAAAGTTTTAAGCCTAATCTTGAAAGTAGAGATAGTGTCTGTCTCCCGAATCCAAACTGGAAGCTGGTTCCACAGAAGAGGGGCCTGAAAACTGAAGGCTCTGCCTCCCATTCTACTTTTAAATACTCTAGGAACAACAAGTAGGCCTGCAGTGCGAGAGCGAAGTGCTCTAATAGGGTGATATGGTACTACAAGGTCATTAAGATAAGATGGGGCCTGATTATTTCAGACCTTGTATGTGAGGAGCAGAATTTTGAATTCAATTCTGGATTTAACAGGAAGCCAATGAAGGGAAGCCAATACAGGAGAAATATGCTCTCTCTTTCTAGTCCCTGTCAGTACCCTTGCTGCAGCATTTTGGATTAACTGAAGGCTTTTCAGCAAGTTTTTAGGACATCCTGATAATAATGAATTACAGTAGTCCAGCCTGGAAGTAATAAATGCATGAACTAGTTTTTCAGCGTCACTCTGAGACAGGATATTTCTAATTTTAGAGATGTTGCGCAAATGGAAGAAAGCAGTCTTACATATTTGTTTAATATGTGCATTGAAGGACATGTCCTGGTCAAAAATGACTCCAAGGTTCCTCACAGCATTACTGGAGGCCAAGGTAATGCCATCCAGAGTAAGAATCTGGTTAGACACCATATTTCTAAGATTTTCAGGGCCGAGTACAATAACCTCAGTTTTATCTGAATTAAGAAGCAGAAAGTTAGCGGCCATCCAGGTCTTTATGTCTTTAAGACATTCCTGCAGTTTAACTAATTGGTATGTGTTATCTGGCTTCAAGGATAGATAGAGCTGGGTGTCATCTGCATAGCAGTGAAAATTTATGCTATGTCTTCTAATGATGCTGCCTAAGGGAAGCATGTATAATGTAAATAGAATTGGTCCTAGCACTGAACCCTGTGGAACTCCATAATTGACCTTAGTGTGTGAAGAGGCCTCTCCATTTACTTGAACAAATTGGAGTCTATTAGATAGATATGATACAAACCACTGCAGCACAGTACCTGTAATACCTACAGCATGTTCTAATCGCTCTAATAGGATATTATGGTCAACAGTATCGAACGCAGCACTGAGGTCTAGCAGGACAAGCACAGAGATGAGTCCACTGTCAGAGGCCATAAGAAGATCATTTGTAACCTTCACTAAAGCTGTTTCTGTGCTGTGATGAGCTCTGAAACCTGACTGAAACGCTTCAAATAAGCCATTCCTCTGCAGATGATCTGTTAGCTGTTTGACAACTACTCTTTCAAGGATTTTTGATATGAAAGGAAGGTTGGAGATTGGCCTATAATTAGCTAAGACAGCTGGGTCTAGAGATGGCTTTTTAAGTAAAGGTTTAACTACAGCCAGCTTGAAGGCCTGTGGTACATAGCTGATTATTAGAGTATTTATTTGTACTATTTGTGTTTATATGTTCTATTTCTATTGTATATCTTAATTGGCTGGGAGTGGACAGCAAAGAAAGAATTTCATTGCACAGAGAAATGCCTTTTTCTCTTGTGACACATGACAATAAACACTTTAAATCTTGAATCTTGAATAATGGCCGAAACACCCGATGAATCCAAGGTCCACTACTGACAATGTATCCTAAATTTTAATATGATAATCTAGATCAGATCTCTAATCCCTAAACCTAACCAAGGAAGAAAAAATGACAGATTAGCTTGGGTAAAAGACTGAAAGTTGAGGCACACAACGATGTGTGCCGCTGTTAAAGTTTCTGGACTGCCTTTCCTCATAACAGCCATCCCTCAAGATTTTCCCCATTTAAAGCAATGCATCTCAGGGATTGTAAGATCTAGTTCTTTTACTGAATCAGAAAAGTTTTATGTTATTAATAAATTAATTAAAATAAATAGTAATTGTCACTGAACTCAATTTAATTTACAGGTATTTTTAACATGTATGAACATAATGCTAACTTTGAACAATTTTACATGGATATTTATTTGATGGCAATAAAGTAAAAAACAATAACAATTAAACAAGAGTATTTCTAATACACCAACAATATTTAAAGAAGAAAAAACAGTATTTAAAGTTGTTCACACAGGATTAACCTGAGTGACCTGTTCCTGGACCGTTTCTTTAACAACTGTAATAGATTACAGGAAGTCTCTGGCAGTGTTGCTGAATCTGCCGAAGCAAGATCAGACATGAATGGGGTGCTGCAACTGAGACCTGCAGTTTGTCTTTTCTGGTCGGCGAGTGGAGAATCACACAGGGTGGTCTCCAAAGAGAGATTTAGGATGCTTCCTCCCACTGTCCACTGCATCATCCATCCACAGGGTTTGCAGGGCTGGCTCACTCGACGGCTGCCACACCACTAAGATGTTTTCAGAAATACGCAAGCAGGAGATGGTGGATGCTACATTACTACTAGTATAATACTTGTAACTCTGTAGCAGACAACAGTTTGATAAAGTGCTATGTAAAAAAAGAAAACAAAAGATTAGATTCTAAAAGTTTCAAAGACATTTAGTTTATACAGGTCCTTCTCAAAAAATTAGCATATTGTGATAAAGTTCATTATTTCCTGTAATGTACTGATAAACATTACACTTTCATATATTTTGGATTCATTACACACAACTGAAGTAGTTCAAGCCTTTCATTGTTTTAATATTGATGATTTTGGCATACATAACTCATGAAAACCCCAAATTCTCAAAAAATTAGCATATCATGAAAAGGTTCACTAAACGAGCTATTAACCTAACCATCTGAATCAACGAATTAACACTAAACACCTGCAAAAAATTCCTGAGGCTTTTAAAAACTCCCAGCCTGGTTCATTACTCAAAACCGCAATCATGGGTAAGACTGCCGACCTGACTGCTGTCCAGAAGGCCATCATTGACACCCTCAAGCAAGAGGGTAAGACACAGAAAGAAATTTCTGAACGGATAGGCTGTTCCCAGAGTGCTGTATCAAGGCACCTCAGTGGGAAGTCTGTGGGAAGGAAAAAGTGTGGCAGAAAACGCTGCACAATGAGAAGAGGTGACCGGACCCTGAGGAAGATTGTGGAGAAGGACCGATTCCAGACCTTGGGGGACCTGCAGAAGCAGTGGACTGAGTCTGGAGTAGAAACATCCAGAGCCACCGTGTACAGGCGTGTGCAGGAAATGGGCTACAGGTGCCGCATTCCCCAGGTCGAGCCACTTTTGAACCAGAAACAGCGGCAGAAGCGCCTGACCTGGGCTACAGAGAAGCAGCACTGGACTGTTGCTCAGTGGTCCAAAGTACTTTTTTCGGATGAAAGCAACTTTTGCATGTCATTCGGAAATCAAGGTGCCAGAGTCTGGAGGAAGACTGGGGAGAGGGAAATGCCAAAATGCCTGAAGTCCAGTGTCAAGTACCCACAGTCAGTGATGGTCTGGGGTGTCATGTCAGCTACTGGTGTTGGTCCACTGTGTTTCATCAAGGGCAGGGTCAATGCAGCTAGCTATCAGGAGATTTTGGAGCACTTCATGCTTCCATCTGCTGAAAAGCTGTATGGAGATGAAGATTTCATTTTTCAGCACGACCTGGCACCTGCTCACAGTGCCAAAACCACTGGTAAATGGTTCACTGACCATGGTATTACTGTGCTCAATTGGCCTGCCAACTCTCCTGACCTGAACCCCATAGAGAATCTGTGGGATATTGTGAAGTGAAATTTGAGAGACGCAAGACCCAACACTCTGGATGAGCTTAAGGCCGCTATCGAAGCATCCTGGGCCTCCATAACACCTCAGCAGTGCCACAGGCTGATTGCCTCCATGCCACGCCGCAATGAAGCAGTCATTTCTGCAAAAGGATTCCCGACCAAGTATTGAGTGCATAACTGAACATAATTATTTGACGGTTGACTTTTTTTGTATTCAAAACACTTTTCTTTTATTGGTCGGATGTAATATGCAAATTTTTTGAGACAGGAATTTTTGGTTTTCATGAGTTATGTATGCCAAAATCATCAATATTAAAACAATGAAAGGCTTGAACTACTTCAGTTGTGTGTAATGAGTCTAAAATATATGAAAGTCTAATGTTTATCAGTACATTACAGGAAATAATGAACTTTATCACAATATGCTAATTTTTTGAGAAGGACCTCAAGTATATTTTATATAATACAGTAAATGTGTACGAATGACCGGCAATCAATCAGTCACTGAAATTATCCATGAAAGTAATTCCTAAATGCGTGTGTATTAAAGAAAATTATTTTACCTGAATATGATTGTCTCTGATGAGCCTAAGGTACAAAACATGCCGGTGATGACGATAAAGTTTTTCTAGCTCCTCACGAATGAAAAATGTACAAAAAAACGTAGCAACATTTCTGGGTCCATTTTAAAGTTGTCGCGTTGTGGCGCTAGCAACCGGAAAAACATGAAAGTAAGGGCGGACTTGAATGAAGGCTAGAAGGCTGTCCAAAGCCCATCTGTTTATATGTGGTATACTCATTGTTTGTTCAATGAAGTTTCTACGAAAAAAAAAAAAAAGGCTGTCCACAGCCGCTCACTTCCTGCCTACCCGGCTGTCAAAGGATCCTACCTATGTCACGTAGGTAGGTAGGTAGGATCCTTCGGAGCATCCTTCCCCTGAATTTGGACACACCAGCTTCTTCCAGGGTGTGGCATGAGGGTGGCGGCACAGGTAAGCCGGAACATGTGACACAAAAGGTGGTGGAGGAAGTCCATATTCTTGTCCTGCCGCAGTTTGTTTATGAACTAGATCGTAAGATGCTTTGATTTTTAATGGCAACTGGCGATTATACACACATAATCCTAGGACATTTTGAGACATTATTAAAAGGAAGAGAGCTCCGGTCAACCAAGACAAAATTGGCAAAGTTGACAGACACAACACAGACAGACGCGTCGCAGTGTGTACTGCTGGTGCCATTGTTGTTGAGCCTCATCTCATTTCATTAACATCTATGAGCATCTGCCAAAAGGCCAGGTTGGAGTCCTGATGGGTCGGAATTCAGCTAACTTGTCACTACCCAAGGTAACGATTATAGCCACTATTTGTTTTGAAAGCCATTCTGTCCAACTTCAAGCTCTCATTGACTCTGGGGCAGAGCTCATGGGCTCAAATCTAGCAAAACAATTAGGCATTGCTCTGCTTCTCTCATCAAACTCTGCCTGGCTAGCAACACCCACCCACTGCACTCAACCCATCTCACGCTTGTACATATTGGATTCATCCAACTCTTGTTTAATTCTTGGTTACCCCTGGGTTCAATAGACTTGATAAATAACAAAGTTGCTGCCTGGAGCCTGCGCTTTCCCAAACAATGCTAACAGTCTCCTTTACCCCCAGATCATCCCAAGTTATCTATCTCCATTCCAAACCACCTGACCTCACCTTAGTGCCAACTGTTTCATCATAACCTTGCTGTCTTCCACAAAAATCTTCCTCTTTCTCTGTCACCACACAGAACATACGACTGCGCCACTAACCCTTCTTCCAGGTGCATAACTTCACACCAACCACCAGTACAGCCTGTCGAAGACTGAGATCCATCATTCACTAAAAGTTGGCATTATCAATTCCTCCTCACCTCCACTAGCTGCTGGTTTTTTTTTCTTTGTGGACACCTTGCCTCTACATTGATTTCCACTGACTTAATCAAATAAGCATTAGAAACAAGTATCCATTACCTCTGTTCTCATTGGCTTTTCCGCTTTTGAACTGTTACAGGGAGCCTTCATATCTCAATCTCAGGAGTCCATATCATTTCACTTGCATTTGGTCGAGTGACGAGTGGAAGTTTTAATTTGCACCTGGTAGTAACCAACATAAAATGAGGGTACCTCTTTAAGAAATGATAGCGGTGAGGGAAGATAGACAGCTTGCACAACAAATCAGAATACACAGGCTCCAGTGTGTTTCAACTAATGGGAAGGCAGACTGCTGCTTTGTGTCCCGCCTACCTGCTTTGTGTCTGCTGCTCTGTTTGATTCTGTCACAAACTGGAAACAAGAATGCTGTGGATTCAAGAGCAGACTCGACTGCTCGAACTATGTACAATTTTATTGAAGGGAAAATCACTTAAACAAGGCTTGGTCTAACAGAAACTATACGAAGGAACTGAGGGAGACCAGAGGACAGAGAAACAGACATAGAATACAAGGAGAACACGGGCAGGAACTTCTGTAAACACAGGAGAATGGCTTTACTGATCTGGGAAACGATTAAAGGGCTGAGGTGAGTGGTCCTAGTGGAGTCTTGTGCTTACTTGAAAACACAGGCTATAAGGCAGAGGAGTGGTTGCCGTGGGAGCGTCCCAGGGATGGCTGAGAATGAGGGGAAGCTGATCCAGGTTCCAGGTAGACTGGAGAACGGAGTGGAAACAGAACCAGCGCTGCTGACAAGCACAACAGGTGATGTATCTGGAGAGCACTGAAGGCAGAGAACACATTAATCCAAGATCTATTCAGACAGATGCCAAACACAGCGAAGGCCGGGTTTACCACTAGTGGTAGCAGGACGAACTGGCGGGCAGGGCTGGTTTAAAAACCCTCCAGATGAAGGCCCGGAAATTGGAAGCAGGTGATAAGCTGGCCAACTCCACCCCAGGAGGCAGGCAACAGGAACCTGGGCCACACCTGACCAGACACTCCCACAGCATATGACAGATTCCTTAGAGACTTAAGTTTTTGAGTTGAAAAAAGTACTGGATATAAGCTTGCAACAAACTCTGCTGCAGATAAGTTCACTGGTTATCAGCTGTTTTACGAGTTGAAAGTAGTTGCAGTGAGTAAACAGGCAGATGCTGCAGTTTCTGCCAACTTTAAAGAGCATCACATGGAGCTAAATCGTTAGCCCTAATTCATTATCAATTGCTTGAAAGTTCATCTAATTCTGGTTCCAACAGTAAGGTAACACTTAAAATACAATATATGCTTATTTTTTATTTAGGGTGAAATGCCATATTACTGTGATTAAAGAGTAAAAAAACATGCCCAGTTACGTTATTTAGAGCCCTGCATGTTCTGACTGAGAGACACCATACATGTCATGATCCTGGGTCCTTTTGACCCAGCGTTTTGTGTTTTCTATTATTGTAATTTTGGTTCTGTTCTTCCTCGGTTAGTGTTCATTCTTTTCTACCCGTGTATCCCTGTGTTTAGTCTGTGTCATTACGTGTATGTGTTTCCTGTTTTACTTTAAAAGTCTCTGTCTTATCTTAGTGTGTTCAGTTTACTTTTTCCCTGTCTCGTCAGGTCTGATTACTCCCAGCTGTGCCCTCCTTTTGTGTCTCATTCCCTCGTTATCCTTCTGTGTATTTAAACCTCGTGTCTGCCTCTGTTAGTTGCTGGTTCGTCTGTGTTGCTCCCCTCCGTGTTCTCGACCCAAGGTTTCAGGTTTGTTTGTTAGCTCTTCCCAGTTTAGGTTTTTCAGTTCTTGTTCACCTGCCTTTGTTGTTTGTACCCACGCGTGTAAATAAAGACTCACCTGCACCCGAGCTGCCGCCTTTTGGGTCCTCTCTATAATCTCCACACGCCTGCCACTCCGGGCGTGACAGCACAGTTGTCTTCGAGCATGAACCACTGAGATTGGTGAGCACATACTGTATGTCTCAGTTAGTTTTAGTTTGTTTTGCACTTTATTGTTGAATAACTGCATTCATTTGAATTGTTTGGATTAATAAATGTTACATATGCAAAAAATTTATGTCACAGCCTGTGGTGGCAGACCATGGAGTGCAGGTAGGAAGTTGGACCCAAACGCAGGACTTTGATGAAGAACAGTGAGGGTTTATTTACAGTGAGTGAAAAACACAATAATGTCTAGCATTCAGCACTGTGGCTCCCGTGGCAATTCCTCCGTGAATCCCACACAATGCAAATATTCCTGAAAGTGAAAAGATGGCAACTCCAAAACCCCAATTCTCTCCATGGTAAGACGCTCCATTCCCAACTCCTGATGACACAAAAACACTCACACAGCTCAGCAGGTAATCCACAATTGATAGCGAGGGCTTTATTCTTTCACACATATAAATCGATGGCTGTACTTAACAGGTTTGACTCAAGAATCCTGCGCTGCCTGGAGCTCAGCCACACTCTTAAAAGGGTTGCTCCTGATAAGAGTAATCCGCTACAGCTGGCTGCGGGTGACAAGCGGCAGATGTGGCTGCCTCCAGCACAGGAACACTTCCGGGTCGCAGTTCCTCTGGTAGGGATGGGTATTGATAAGATTTTAACGATTCCGATTCCATTTTCGATTCTGTTTAACGATTCGATTCTTTATCGATTCTTATTTTTAAAAAGGAGAACACTAAGGTCGATTAGCTTAGAATTTTGTTTTATATCTTCTCTCTGAACAAGATAGAAATTTAGGAGTAACATGGCCTTACAAACCCAACAGTGAGATCTTAAGAGATCCAGCCTATGGCTCTTCAATGGGGTGTCACAGGGTCCCCGGGGAAAATTGTAAATGTAAAATAATAAAATAAATATTCTTCTGTAGCAATAACAAAGTATAACATAAATTATTCTGTAGCAATTACACAAGAATATTCAGTAATGTCCCTGCCTACAATTAAACACATTCACTTACCATCTGCTGTGGCAAATGGCTGCAAGGTTTTGACCACAAACTTAATCGCTGCTCGGTGACATTCGGGCCTGAAAAGAGACGCTACCGGTGGACTGCAGCGACAACTGCCAGCGAGCGCCAGCCAGACTCTGTCTGTCTCTCTCATCACGGTCACCTAAATGCACAGTAATGGCAGGTTTTGTAATAAAGCAGATCGCGCTAACATAATATGCACTGTTAGTTGATTATTTACCTGCCGCATTAACGGGAGATGACGTGCAAACGTTACCGCTGCTGGGTTGAGATTCACGAGTCCGGAGCGGAATTAAAAACACGACATTCATTTAAGTTCATCGCGTGTTTTGTGAGCAAATGCTTTTGCATATTCGTAGTGTTTCCTCCCTTAAATGAAATATCTACTTTGCAAGTATTGCAAGTTGCCCTGTTGTCATCCGTTCTGGTAAAGTATAACCAAACTTTTGAGCGTTTGAGCCGCTTAGGCGCCGTGTTTCCTGCCAGGTACCCTCCGACGCTCCGCAACGTGGTGACGTCATTCGGGGCGACTGGAATCGATAAGGGAATCGTTTGGAAAAATGGCAAACGATTCCAAGGAATTGAAACAGTGGGAACCGGTTCTCAACAAGAACCGGTTTTCGATACCCATCCCTACCCTCTGGTGACTAAAACATCTGTGAGTGCGTAGAAACATAACACATACAGGGAGACGGAGAACCAGGAGAGACAACAAAACACCAAAAAATACATGAGTGCAATTTACAAAAAAAAGTGTTTTTGTAATACATTGCAGAAATGCACAGCTTGTACAACTGAAATGTTTTATTTTTGCAAATTAGTTACAAACTGATGTAAAATGTGAGGTATACAACAGCCTGAGTTGTGGATTATAGCGAGAACAGCATAATTAATATTTGAATTACTCTTTTGACCCTGTCTGTGAACATGTCAGGGTTTTGTTTTGTTTTTTTGTATGCTGGATTGCTCCTGAGGTTTCCACCAGTCAATTAAATGGTGAGCCTTCCCACCTGGACTTAGAGAGACTGAGATTCCCTTCTTTTCCACTTAAAGATTTTTGCTGCACCATGTGGTTTAGTAGGCCTGTGTCACCCACACTTTCACACACAGCTGGTTATATATAAGACCACTGACTGACATTTTCTCACTCCTTTCATGCCCTGGAAATTTTTGGACTATACCCCTTAGACAAGTTTTACTTGGGACTATGCATAATAAGCTGCTGTGTGGGATCTTCATTTGAATGGAAATTGAATTTGAGTAATCTGTTTTTCTAGAATAGTTTAGGACTCAGGTTACCAGGGTACACCCAATAGAACTGAGAACCGAGAACTAACACTTGGCCAAGTTTTTTTTTATACTGGTAGTTTTACAGGGTTTTACTTTTTACATTTTTTGTAATTTTCTTTTCCACAATTGTGGAAAGTGCCTTAAACCTGTGGTTGTCAAACTTATGGTTTGGTACGCTAAAGCCAGCTGGTTCTTTAAAGTCACATTCCTGTCTCCGTGTCTCATTTAAACACACCACTGTGTTCTTATAGTTGAACTTATTGGTCCATTAATGTAATCTATTCAATAATTCTCCTCTCTGTGTTACATGGGGTACTTTGAATATTTAGTGATGCCATTTGATCTCACTAATGCTCCAGGCATCTTCCAGGCTCTTGTGAATGACAGTCTCCAACTTTCTAAACATCTTTGTGTTTGTCTACCTTGACGTATTGATGTTTTCCATGGATCTCCAAGAGTTTCAAAGATATTTGTGTCAGGTCCTACAGAGACTCCTAGAGAACAGGTTTTTTATTTTTAAAGTGGAAGTTTAACAGATGTCATTCCTGGCCTACATGACTGAGGCCATGTGAATTTGAGCCAACCCTGCCAATACATACATTGTCGGTCAAATGGTGCGCCTGTCACGATCCTGGGTCTTATGACCCAGTGTTTTGAGTTTAGTTTATTTGGATGTTTATATGATTAAGCTTATTAGTTTTTGTAGTTCTTTGTTATTAGATTCCCCTTGTGTCTTCCAACCCCTGTTAAGTCTCCCTAGCCCTTCATGTGTTTCATGTCTGTGTCTTACGTTGTCAAATTCTGGTTGTCATGTCTGCGTCTCATTATGTTTCCTGTTTTATTTTGAAGAGATCTTGTGTTCCTGTGTTCATCGTGTTTAGTTTTACTCTTCCACTGTGAGGTCGTTATGTTCATGTGTGTCAGCTGTTCCCCATGTGTTCCCACTTCTCTCATTAGCCTCCTGTGTGTATTTAGTCTGTGCGTTCTCATTCAGTCTTTGTTGGATCGTCTGCGTTGTTCCCATGCCATGTCCTGCGTTCAGGTTTTCATATATCCTCATCATCATTGCCATGTTTAGAGTTTTGTTTGTTTTTCTGTTTGCCAGGGTTTTTCATAGTCCGTGCTTCCTTTCTAGTTTACCCAGTTTAGGTTATTGCTTAGTTTGCATTGTTTTTGCCCTTTTATTTTGTACTGTTCTGTCTGCCTTAATAAACGGCTCATCATCAGTTAAGTTTGAGTTTTAGAATGTCTGCACCTGGGTCCACTCTTTACACTCCACGCAGTTTGCCTCGGCAAACTGTGACAGCACCCTGACATAGTGTGGACATTTCCACATTTTGTGATGATTAGGAACAGATTACATCAAGTGAGTTATGGCACTCGCACACAGGATTGCATACCCAGTCGTTGGTGCTGAAGAGCTGTCGGGAAATGATTTTCCAGGTGACTCATTACAACCTGACGACTTATTATAACCTGACAAAAAGTCAGCCTGTGTGCATACTGTAAATAAAGGAAAGCTTACATCATAAACATAAACTGTGTGTATGGTGTGTCAGGTTCCCCACAACACTCACCAGTTTATATGTACTAATTCAACATAAATCAAGCAGACATTTTTACACTTTTTTTCTAACTGTGATTGTAACCCTGAAATTTAACAATTCATTTTCAGGTAAACTGTGTATTCCAACCTGTGTTTCATGGCTTCACCCTTCACTTTCTAACAAAATGCCTTTACTCTGCAGAAAACATTTGTGCACTTTTTCCAGTAAACAGACAGACAGTACTGTGAAAAAGGTTTACAAGAAACCACATGATCATAAGTGAAGGTGAAAGAGTACACCTAACAGTATATAAAGGGAGATGTCAGAATCCCCGGCCGCTCTACACTACCTGAAGGACAGAAAGGAGGTGATATATCAACAGTTTTACTGCCAATACTTGTAAGTAGAATACTAAGTAATATATTTGATAAAAGCATTTGATTGACAAATCTCTTCTGTAAAGGTAGGTTGTTTTATGCAGTTCTTTTTAAATGATGTTTCTGTTCTGTGCATGATAAGGAAAATCAGAAATTATGCATGAATATCAATACACCAGTCTAGTCTAAGGAGCTTGGAAAGATTGCCACTGAACGTCTTTAAATTTTCCCCCCCCTTTTTTTTTTTTTTTTTTTTTTTTTTTTAAGGCATTTCTCCTTTCACCGCACAAAACCATCGAGACATTGTTAGTTTTTCAGTTCAGAACCCTGACCTGGATGCCTTGGAACCCACACAGACACCGATCTAGTCTGTAACCTGCCTCTTTTTTTCCTGTGACAGCTGGGAGAGGCTCCTGAGAGTCTAGGTTGGAAAAGCAGTAACGAAATATAAATTCAGGGCGTTAAACAGCAGCATATGGTAAATGGCCTGTATTTGTATAGCGCTTTTCTAGTCCCTAAGGACCCCAAAGCGCTTTACACATCCAGTCATCCACCCATTCACACACACATTCACACACTGGTGATGGCAAGCTACGTTATAGCCACAGCCACCCTGGGGCGCACTGACAATCTAACACGAACAAGCTTTCACAAGAAAAGTGTTTTCATTTTTCTTGGCTGTTTAAGGTTTAATCACAATCCAAAACTCAGATTAAAGCTTTCATAGAAAACACTAAACACAGTATGCAGTTGTCTGTTGTAGCTGCACATATTACTGTAGTCTGCTTTAGGGTACTTTATGATTCATATTTGTTTTTAATATTTTGATGATTAAATTGCTTTATTTGTATTTATTGGGCTGTTTTAAAACAGTGAACAAGTCCAGTACAGTAGGCCAGTTATTATGAGACGGTTATCACTTTGTAGATCAAAGAAACTGGTGTTTCACAGATTCAAAAGAGACAGGTTAAAATGTGTTCATTGTGCTGCTTCTCATGTCTCTATCAGCATTAAACAATTTCACTAAAGGGAAATTTTATGTTCTTATGTAGCGAGTACACAGCTTGATAACAGTTGAAAGAAATTTTCACATATGAGGGAGCATTGGGTGGTGGTAAATAGATAACTGAATGCAAAACTTTTATCTGTTTCTGTAATCATTACACAAGGTTTTAGACTCAGACTGTATTAAATGGCCAAAATACAAAGCACTCATTAATATGTCTCTTTAGGTTCTCAGTTATCGAGGTCATGGTAATCTAAAGAGAAGGAAAGATAAGCGACTGGACTTCTTTCAGTTTCTTAAAGACATTTTGCGTCTTATCTGAGAACAGTGATGTGCGGTGAGGTTCATGGCTGGTGAGGCATTGACTCCATCAGATTCAGAAAATACTAAACGTGACGATAATATTCAGGAAAAAAAGCATGATTGTATTTGTGTGTGTGTGTATGTATGTGTGTATATATATATATATATATATATATATATATGTGTATATATATATATATATATATATATATATACATATATATATATATATATATATATATATATATATATATATATATATATATATGTATATATATATATATGTATATATATATATATGTATATATACACACATATGTGTGTATATATATATATATATACACACATATATATATATATATATATATATATATATATGTATATATACACACATATGTGTGTATATATATATATATACATATATACACATATGTGTGTATATATATATATATACATATGTGTATGTATGTATGTATGTATGCGTATGTATGCATGCATACGTATGTGTGTATATATATATATCACACAATGCTTTTTTTTTAAAGGCGAAATGCAAAGGTAAAATATGAAGTTGTCAAAAATGGCCAGATATACCCTGGACCCTATAAATCATGAAAAATTAGGATTGAATTTTAGGTGAAAAATTTGTTCATGATAGTGCAGATTTCTGACATTTTGTGTAAATGTAAGCATGTAACATTTTTATTATTTCTAATTTTAAAATAAGAGTGTGAAACTTATATTAGACTTGTTGTGTAGCTTTCTGGATTTTATACTTGTTCGGCTACTTATTTATTATATAGCCTATACAATACATAAAATCAAAATTCACATGTTTTACATAACTTAAATGTTTAATTATCAGAGCCAGGGGCGATTCTAGGATCAGAGCTTTGGGGGTGCTAAGCACCCAGAGAGCTGCCCATCCAGGCAAGGTAAACTTAGTCGTCACGATGAGACTTCTTCCCTGTCTCTGTCAGTCCCTGCATCCTTAAATGTCTCCAGTTGTCCTGAGTTCCCTCTGTTTCCTTGGTGCATTTAAACCCCTGTTCCTCCCTGTCCTCATCGTCTGTTGTCTTCATCTCCATTATCAGTCATCATAATTTTACCCTCTCTGTGCAAGTCTGCAAATTTCTTTATTAAGTCATAAGATTCTTAAATTCACCAAGTCTCTCTGTCCCTGGGTCCTCGTCACAAAACATGACATCACTGTTTTGTACATTTTAACACAATTTAATCCCCACATTTGTGAAAGAAAAGCAAAACACTTTTTTGAAAAGTTTGTAACAAAACCATCAAATCTGATAAAGGTTATTTAAATGCTGCCAAAGAAGAATGGATTGGAATTTAAAAAAATAAATATCCTAACCTTAATTACTGCGGGAGAATAATGAATGATGCTCACAGTGAGTAAAAAGTAAACTGAGTGCATTTTTTTGGACAGAGATTCACTTTTAATGCGTATGTATAATATAATACAGATACATTAAAAAAAAAACAACTCCAAAAATAGAAGAGTCCTTGAAATGTACAAAATATTATTAAAAAATTAGAAAAATTGAGACACCTTGGCCTCTGGTACAATGTATACAATGTATGAAAAGATCTTTAGTGCAGATACTACTATGGCCCTGCAGATTTTTTCTTTTTTTATCCTATGTCGCCTCACCAATCACATTTTGGTGATCAAGTCTCTCAAGCATCTCTTGCTCAACTGACATCACAGCCAGGTGCTGGAGTCTGCTTTGACCCATGGTCCTTCTCAGCCAGGTATGGAGCTGACTCAAGACACTAAAAGACCTTTCACAGCTACAGCTGCTAACTGGGTTTGTTAGGGCAACCGTTAGGGCAACCTGAATAACAGTTTTCAGTGTGGGGAAGATCTGATTATCCAGAAGATTGTACAATGTTAACATATCTGGAATGGCACCAGCCTCACTCTTGAGCTTCAAAAAGTTTTTGGCAACGGTGACTGAAGCTCAATATGGTAATGCAGTGCCAGGGCTGACAACCCAGTTTGTTTTGCAGATTCTGTACAGCAGCCTTAATATAGGGAGAACACAACTTCCAGATTGTACGAGTAAAATTAGTTGGGTTTTTTTCTTTGCCAGTTTAACAGTTTCTGTTTTGCCTGTTCGTATTCCCTGTCTGTTTTCTTACCTGGTTCTTCCTGACCTTGTACTTTCTCCTCATGTTCTCCTCTTTCCTCTCTCCCTCTTTGGACTGACAATCACACACAAATAGATTGTATTCAATTAGATTTATAAAAAAAAAAAAAAAAAAAAAAATACTATAAAGATCACTAATAAAAAAGTTCTCTCTCAGTGTACTTTCAACCAAAAGGCAAATAACCAAAGCACATGTACATCTAATAAAGGATATAAATATTGAAACACTGATCCAACATTATTCTTGATTGACGGATCATTTGATCTTACACTTTTACCTGAATGTGGCTCCTGTTTTTGAAAAAACTTCCTCATATCCATTATGAACCTGGCTGTCTCTCTGTACACACACACACACACACACACACACACACACACACACACACACACACACACACACACACACACACACACACACACACACACACACACAAAACAGGAGTTATAAGGTTAACGCGCATCCAGTCAGTTAGCTAGTTAGTACCTTGGGTTCAATATGCACATATGATAAAATAACCAGTTTCTCTCATTCCATTTCAAACAGGACAGTGGTAACAGCAGCAGGCTACGGATAATGTTAAGTTTTAGATTTTAAATGGGCTATATAAATTTCAGTGGGAGCAACAGGACGGTCAAATATCGCTGAATTTACTACAGAGCAGGACGGATTGTAGGGTAGCAAACATCGTCGGGAAACACGTTTTCAACCCAGCAGGTTACCTGGGTGTAATGTTTTTCAGCTAAAAACAAACATGGTCTGACTCCTACCTAACTATATAAAGAGTTAAATGCAGCTAATATGTCCTGTTTTAAGGCAGGCACTTATGCCTCCGCTCCGCTGCGTCTCAGGTCTCAGCCATTATAACTCTGGCAGCAACGGCGCCAGAGACAGAGCAGGGAGGAGGTGAGCTGGAACAAACCATTTT
>NC_031967.2:27285111-27363044 GCF_001858045.2 Oreochromis niloticus
AACAAAATTAAATTAGAGATACTTGGTGCTATGACTCTGTTAAGGGTTCAGGTCGTGGGGGAAGTAGTCTGAGCAGGGAAGCCCGGACTTGTGTCATCTTGGTCACATCTTCGAGCTCATTCAGGGGGACACTTAATCATTCCCAAGTCACCCAAGTCCTGGGTCTGCCTCAGGGCATCCTGGTGATGTACCTCACATTGGAGGCGTGAAGGAGGCATTCCAGGCAGATGCCTGAACCACCAACTGGCTCCTTTCAATGTGGATTAGCAGCAGCTCTGTCACCTCATTGTTTCTCATTTTCACTACCCTACCCTCGTGACTGTTGGGTCTGCACTTCCACAGGCCCCGCTGGTTTAGAAACTTATTCCCGTTAATGACAAGGAAGCAAGAATATCAGCGATCGATCGATTTTACTTGCACAAGGGAGGCCCCGGTCGGTGTCTCAGGAAAGCACTCTGAATCCAACCACAGATGACCTCGACCCCGGCCTCCGCTTGCCGCCTTTTATTGAAAACAGTTACAGTACACACAAGCACCACCCATTGTAAAACCCCCCTATGGTTCTAAAAGATAAGGTACTGTGTGTGTATGTGTGTGTGTGTATGCATGTCTGAGAATCTGAGTGTGTGTGTTTGTGTTTGGAGGTGAGTTTGTGTGACCTCCTGCCCACAAAAGGGTCATAAAAGCAGGAAGCTTACTAAACAAGAAAACAGAACCCTCACATAGGATGTGTCCCATAATAAAACACTACAGCCTCCCCCACCAACAGGCTGGGGAGGGCAATAGAAACAGAAGAATGTCTTTGATCCTATAGTTTGACAATACAAACACAATGACAACATTTAACAATTTGACTCCAACAGTGACTGAAGTAGGGACATTGACCGGTAAGCCCACAGCTTTATGCAATAATCTTGATTTAGCTGATAACCTGTACCAAGTACCTGAGTAAGTGGTCAAACCCAGAGTGATAACAGATTATTGTTCCTGGAAAGACTTCAGTAAAAACTGTCAGTCAATCCGTCTGTCAGGGGCAAGGACATAGATTTGGTTTTGGCATTGGTGGGGACGGTTCATTCAACCACCGAACCCTGCCCTGTTTCTTTTTTTCCTTTTTGTTGTTGCTTCTTGATAAAAAAAAGGAGAAATATACTTGCCTACATATGCTATTCTACATGCTTTTAAACTATTTAAAATTCATAGTTTTATATGTGAATTATATAATGTTAAATTACTATTAAACAAATGACTGATTTTAGACTTTAGTTTACTTCAGCCATCCATCCATCCATCCATCTTCATCCGCTTTATCCGGGGCCGGGTCGCGGGGGCAGCAGCCTAAGCAGAGAAGCCCAGACCTCCCTCTCCCCAGCCACCTCCTCCAGCTTATCCGGGGGAACACCAAGGCGTTCCCAGGCCAGCCGAGAGATATAATCCTTTCGATGTGGAGGAGCAGTGGCTCTACTCTGAGCCCCTCCCGGATGGCCGAACTTCTTACCCTATCTCTAAGGGAGATGCCAGCCACCTTTCAGCCATATTCCATATAAATCAGGTATCATACAAAAATAAAAATAGCTTCAAATACAGTCAAGACAATAAAAGAATATGACTTTAAGGACTTAACAACATTACTTCAGTTATAGTACACCAACATCTCTTATACATTAGCACTAAGGGAACACTGAATGACCTGGTGGGTTTTGTCCATAAAACTACTCATCCAAGATTACCACAAAATTATCAATTTCACCCGTGATCTTGTATCACCATTACTCTCTGAGCTTTGTGTTGGTTCTTCTGTCACCTGACAAATAGGACATACATGACAATAAGAATAAAATGTGGAGCTGCTTCAGTGTTTCTGTCAAATTGTGCAGACCTTGACTCATCAGTAATGTTTGTAGGGTGAGTGCATTTTTAAAACAAATTGTGCAAACTGCACTACAAGGTGGAATATTTGCAAAATCATGACTACCTCATGATATTTTGCCTCAAAAATGAACCCTATGAATATGTCAGTACGATGAGGATGAAATTATTGTGTCACCAACATTTTAACGTTAGACATATAATTTTAACAGCCTCTGTAAACTAATATCCTGACTTGCTCGAAGCTGCCGTTTTCTCTCACAGCTTCAATCAAAATTAGAAATGCTACTCTGGGAGACTGAGATAACTAATAGAGCTGCCTGTTGTGCAGTTAGTTTCCAAAACACGTTATTCATGGTTACATACACTTTTAGACTGATGTGGGCCAAAGCCTAGCATAGCCTGTAACGTTATTAAGACGGACACATTTTATGAGTGAACTTGGCTTTAAGTGACTTACATGTTTCTTTGAAAAATACTTTCTTATATCCAGGTTCTTCCTTTTTGCTGCCATCCTCCTCTCCTCCTTGTAGACCCTCGCAGAGCAGGATTGCCGCTGCTAAAACTAAACAGAGCTCCCTGAAAGGCACAGCCAATCACATTGGCCATATTTGTCACATGACGTAGGACTCCAGTAGAGAACGCAATTTAACTCTTTCTGCACCGCTGGGTGAATGAGACGTTGACAGATCGTTTTTTTCTTTACTCGAAGAGATCAAATTATTGGTGGGGACAATTCAATAATCGCTGGATCATGGTGGGGACATGTCCCTTCCGTCCATGCCAAATCTATGCCCTTGGTCAGGGGGAAATAGAAAGTAGCACAGTTTTCATGAAATTGAGTGTATGATTTGTCACATTGCTATTAATCTGTTCTGTTTCTGTTTCTATCAGCAAAATTATTGAACCCAATGTCTTTAGTTGTCAGTGTTTGACATGACAGACATGATGAGACTCTGTAACTAAACACAATATAAAGCAGAAGCCTGGATTGGACTGTAGAAAAAAAAATGTCACAGCTGGTGATGCCGGCACACAAAGAGGACCCAAAAAGCAGATTCAAAACAGAGGCTTTGAGTGATGTGAACAAACTTTATTTACAAAGACATGATTTAAACGTAAGAGACAAATATTAATAAACATGGGCAGGGGGCTATATACAGGGGCGATAGAGGAGCATGAGCACAAAAACTATGAACATGAATGAGGGGCTATATACAAGTGTGTGACCTAGGTGCTGAGACTAAGAAAAAGACTATATACAAGGACCTGAGAATAACACTTTAAATAACAACATGAGCTTGATAGACGAAGACATGAACGTGGCAAAAAGGAAATCAGAGCTAGAGCATGGGGGCCGAGTGGAATAAGGGACTTGACGAATAAACAGGGATAAGAAAGTGGTGGTGGTGAGAAACATTGTTTACAGGTGGAGGTGCATGAGAGGGGGAGGAGTGGCTGCAGAGGTCCGGGTGAGTATCGGAATGATCCTCCTGGAATTCAGAGTTCCAGGAGGTGAGGCAGGGAGGCAGGCAGGTGAGAGCAAGAATGGAGTCCAGATTCTATTCTATTAGCAGTTTAATAGAAGCAGGCTGTACCTGATGATTTGGGGTTTTTTTGTTTTTTTTACAGAAAACAAGTTGAACTAATAAAGTCTTTTAGACAAACTTGCCTGACAGTATCATATTAAAGTCTATATGCACAATGAAAGTCACCTTTTCACTGAGCATGATATTTGTTTCCCACTCACAGCACAGAATTTGTTTACAACTAAAAGCAGAAGTAGAGTTAGAAACTCAGCCTAATTTGCATCAGTGCACAAATTTACTAACATTACTCAACTTTTGAAACCACAGACTTTTTATGCATATGAAAGTGTAGGATAATCACAAATGTGTGGAAATAAATGTAACCAGCCTCTCACACAAACAGCTGGAACAACCTCTGAGTCAAACCCAGAGTTAGATTATTGTTATATACACCTGTATAAAAAAGCCAGTAAAAAAAAAGAAGTAAAAAGACGTCTACAGATTGTTGATGCTGTACAACCAACAGTGTGTGTTCAGACAGTTTATAGTCTATGATTCAGACTCATTTGTTGGAGCTGAATAAAAATCTAAGAGGACTTTTTGGAACTTTGCTGAAACAAGTTTAACTGTGAGGCTGATGGGACCAAACTTATTATACTGAACTAAAAGTAAAACTTAAACCTAGATGTGAAAATAAAATAGTTAAGTAGAATAAAAATAAAAACTGGACTTTTGAAAAAAATAAATCAAATTTAGTGAAATATTTTATTACATTATTATTTTTATTATCGATTAGGAATGCTAAAATAAAACACAGTTGTAGAAAAAATATCAAAAAGTTTAGTGTTGTTTGGAAAAAATATTTATGATAACTTGTCTGACGAGGCGGTAAAAGTACCTGCACTGATTTTACCTCTGCATGCCGTCCATACAAAACAAGAAAATCCACTCTGGAAACAAACTCAAATTAAACTGAATTCAAAGCAAAAAGTAAAAATGAAATCATCATTATAAAACTAATCAGACAAAACAGAACTATAATAACAGAGTCACTGACAGTTGTATGGTGAGGTAAACCTGAAGCATTTTTATGTACAACTCTAGTCTCTCTGTGACGAGTTGCATTTATTATCACCTATAAATGGAAAATATATATTTACATTTTCTTTCTACTTCCTGCTCTTGCTCATTCGACAGTCAACAGTGCAGTGTTATATTTATGTTTTCAACAGCATTACATAAAATCCCCGTTTCATATCTGATATATACACTGGATCCTTGTGGTGAAAAATTTTAATATTCAAATGTTGACCTTTGGGAAATAAGGTCTCTGTGTTAGTGTAGCCCATAACATTTACTGGACAGCAGTTTTCATGAACACACTGAGGAGAGACATCAAGGAGAGAACTAACCAGATGTAAGTTTAAAATTTTTGTTGTCATTTCATCTTTGTACATATGCACAGTTCGAATGTAGATGATGTCATTATTCATTTCTGTTTTTCAGTTTTTTATATGATATAAATATTTGAATTAATCAATTTATATTTTGTGACCAAATAAAAAAAAAATACTAATGTAATATTTTACATTCGTAATTTTTCAGTACAGTCAAGCACTGCAATTTTTCCACTACACTCTTCTAGTATGAAAATTATTGAGACTATAAAAGCTAAAATTTGGGAATGATTGTGGATAAAGGTTCACTCATGATTAGCAGAAAAACTCAATATCAGGCTGAATCACAAAATGAGTCTTGACTTCTTTAACCAAACAAAATTTTTCAGAGGATTATCTTTATATTTAACAATCATGTGTAAGTTTTAAAAACTTCACAGTCACTGAAATATAACGCATTGACTTGTTTAATGTAATGTGTGGAGAGAGTTTAAAGTATTTCAGTTCACTTTATATTATAATAAATTCATGATCTGGAGTTTGTATGAATATGTTTCTGCATTGATCCTTTTGATTGTGGTTTGCATATTTCAGCCTGACATACACTGTTCATGCAGCACAGAACAGAGTTGTTACCAAACTGTCTCTATGTCAGCTCAAATATGTCTGACATAAAAGATGCTGTGGAGTTTATTAATTATTTATTTCATTTATCAGCTCAATTTCATCTGGTTTAATGAAAACATTTGGACTCCTGACACTCTTAATGAACCCTGTGGCTCAAACAGCACAGTTTTCATGAGTTTGAGTTTATGGTTGTCAAACTTCTATCAATCTGATTGTTTCAGAACTTCTAAAATCTCTATACTTTGCACAATGATAGTCACCTTTTCACTGAGCATGATATTTGTTTCCCACTCAAAGCACAGAATTTGTTTACTACTAAAAGCAGAAGTAGAGTTAGAAACTCAGCCTAATTTGCATCAATACACAAATTTATTAAAATTACTGAAGTTTGGAAAACAGAGACTTTTTTTTTTTTATATAAAAGTGTAGTGTAATCAGAAATACTTAGAAATAAACATAACCAGCCTCTCACACAGACAGCTGTAATAACCTCCAGGCTGCATCTTAGCATTATATATTATAAGAACTTTATGTTTTTTATCTAATAATCTTCATTTAGTTGATAACCTGTACCAAGTACCCGCGTAACTGTAAAGTGGTTACTATTGTTATAAACACCTGCTTCATGGGGCTAATAACATCCAAACACTTGTTTCCTCAAAATCTGTCAGTTTGAGGTTTGGATTAAAAATGAGTAGCTGTCTGAGTAACTGCAGCTGAAACAGTGATGTCATGGTTCATAATGGTTCACACTAATTTTCCTTATCAAGCTTCCTTCTTTTCATATGTATTTCATATTTCCTGCCATCATATGTTGGTCTGTCTTTTCTTTCCTGACATAAAGTGTGCATCAAAGAAGTTCTGTTCAAATCTTTGTGTTCTTGAGCAATAAAATATCACTTTCATCTGTCAGATCAAAGATGCAGTGGAGTCTGTATCTGCTTATTCTGATGGGTAAGTGGATTGTTTCACCAGATATACTGTTTTTAATTTAAAATGAACACAGATTAATGTTGATTCATTAAACATTTGCAATATTTTTACCAATACATTCACTGAATATTGATTCATATTTATCTGGCAAAGCTTTTATCCATCATCTAAATTAGTTTCTTGCAGCAGCAAATTTCTTTCCTTTTTTTGGGTCAGTTTATTGTTGTCATGTCAGCTGTATAATTGTTATTTTAGTGAAGAAGCTCAAAGATATTTAAAATGACTCAGCCAAAGTGTTTGACAAATCATTGTAGTCAGAGTCTGATTCATGTGACAGTTTTAACCAGCAAAGTTTAATTTGCTAATCAGACTTTTATGTTTATCATATTTCTGTATTTCAGGTCAGTGTTGCTTCTTTACATGCCAACAGTATGAGTATCACTTTATTGAAGAAAACAAGAGCTGGTCTGAAGCACAGAGATACTGCAGAGAGAAATATACAGACCTGGCCAAAGTGTTTGACATGACAGACATGAGCAGACTCCGTAACTCCACACAGAATCAAGGAGAAGCCTGGATTGGACTGAACAACACAGGTGGAAACAGGATGTGGCATTGGTCTCTGCCAGGAGTGGAATACATTCAAAATGACAGCAGCTGGAATGTGACTGGAAGACAAGACTGGGAACATCCTGGGAACTGTGGGATGAAAAGATACAAGGAAGCAGATGCAAAGCTGGCAGATGTTTCATGTGACAATAATTTTTATTTCATTTGTGCTGGTAAGAAGATGTGAATAATATTATATATTATTATAATATCATGATATAAAAATAGATGTGATCACATAATTATGAATTGATAAAAAAATACAGAGTTTCAGGAGACAAATTACTGAAGGATGTCTTTGTGTGTTTTTTCTGTTGGTTTCACAGAAATGAAGAAAGACAATAAAACATTGTATTTGATTCAGGAGAAAGTGAACTGGACACAGGCTCAGAGCTACTGCAGATATAATAACACTGACTTGGCCAGTGGACTCGATCAGGTTTATGGAGAAAAATTTGAGGCCCTGATAAAAGGTTTAACCCGTCCATTTAGCATCTGGATCGGTCTGTTCAGAGACAGCTGGAGGTGGTCAGATGGGAGTGATTTCTCTTTCAGATACTGGGATATGCAGTTATTCAATGATGAACAAAGCAACAAGACATGTGCTATGACTCTGTTAAACAGATCAGGAAAATGGAGCTCTGATGAATGTGCCAATAAAAAACCCTTCTTCTGTTATGATGAGTTTTACAGTAAGTTTATTTTGCAATGATTTTCCAAATCAGAAAATACAACCTAAATGATGCATACTATTAATACAAAGTATTTTTTCTAGTTATTTTTTGTTTTTCATAATATAAAAAGAAATAGTGACTGTAAAATAGTCATAGCACTCCTCGCTCTCTCTTGTTTTTTATTAACAATACTCATTGAAGTTGTATTTGTATCTGTATTTATTTTTAACAGATAATTTGATCCTGGTCGGAGAAAACAAGACCTGGGAGGAGGCCCTGTATTACTGCAGAGAGAACTACAATGACCTGGTGTCCATTACTAACTCTGATGAACAGAACTGGATCCAGGAGAAAGTCAAAGAGGCCAACTCTACCTACGTATGGCTGGGACTGCGCTACACCTGCACTCTGGGTTTCTGGTTCTGGGTCACTGATGAGGTGGTGAAATATAAAAACTGGGGGTCTGATGTAACGACTGATGGCTGTGACATGTCTGGAGCCATTAATGCAGGAAGCCCACATGAGTGGTCCAAACAAGCTGATAATAAAAAGTTTAATTTCATCTGTTCTAAGAAGTAAAATCCTCTCTGATCTCAGGCCAAAAGGGTTTGCATTTAAATCAGGATTTAAATAGTTTTTTAGTTTTTTTTAAGGTTTGTATTTTGCATCTCACAATATATAGAACTGACCATTGTTGTAATTTTTCGCTTGATACGTAAAACTGAATTGAATTATTCCACTCAAATTTTTTTAAATGTTTCTGGTAGTTTTTTCTGTGTTTTTAACATTTTTCAACATTTTAACTGTTTCACTTGTTTTACACCAAAGTCATTTTTAATAATTCATCTTGGCACTAGCAGCTCAAACCCCAAATTATTGTATTGGTTCAGTGATCATTTGAGGTGAAACGATAGTTAAAGTTGAGAAGCTGCAATTATGATTTACTGGACATGAAAGAAAAGCTGAATATCAAACTGATTACAGATTAAGTATCTTAAAAGATCACATTTCATAAGGGCTTTCATATGTAAATACTATAATGTATAATGTTATGAAGTTTAATATTAAGTAGTCTATGTTGCATGAAGGTAAAATCCTAAAGTTAAAGTTCTTCATCCTTGTACAGTGCACAGTGGTACCTCACAGCTGCTGCTCATTGTCTTCATCAGCTCACTGGTATTTAAGAACCAGCTGATTGCACCAGACTGTGTGCACGAGCAGTGAGGTAATGAGGTCCTTTCTTCTTCTTGTTCTCAAATTGCAGTTTTTCTGCTGTGAGTAGTTCACACTGACTCTGGTAAAACGAGGCTTTATGAAGCTCTGAAAATTCCCAAATTGCTCCAATGTCCTGACTTCATTTGATATGTCTTTGGTGTTTGTATCCCATATTAAAAAATGCCTGAATAAGTTCATCTATAAAATAATGAAGAATAAAAAAAGAAAAAAAAAAGATTGTAAATTTCAGGAGAGAAGAAAGATCTATTCTCACAATCCAGTGAGGCAGTAGGTGTGATTGATGTTATTATTTAGAGACCGCACACTGATAATGTCAGTTTAATTATGATTTTCACCCCACATTTATTTGTCTCATTCCCACATTCCCACTATTTATTTACAATCACAATGAAAGGTTCCCCTTGACAGCACATCAGTACATTATATTTGAATGAGTACTGAGAATAAACTTATGTCACCTCATACAAAGGCACCAATTTAAAGTATTCCCATTCTTCCTCAATGGCTCCAGTTCAGGAAAGTCCTAAATACATTAAAATGACAGCTATTACTAACACATTATGGACACCACTGTTCTCTTAGGGACCTTAAGTGCGGCAGAAATTGTTTTGTGACCCTGGCCAGATCTGTGCCTTGCCACAATTCTGTCTCTGAGCTCTTCAGGCACTTCCTTTGACCTCATGATTCTCATTTATGAGGTGCCGTAAGGGACATTATTACTGAAACGCTCTCACACGCAATACTGAAACATCAATGTCAACTTGAAACTTGAAAAATTTAAGGGGGTCTGAATACTGTCCGTACCACCTGTGTATGTGTGTACCACAATATTTGCATATATAACATTGTGTGTCTGACAAGGTGATCAGCAACACAGGGGCACCACAAGGGACAGTCCTCTCCACCTTCCTCTTCACCCTCTACACCACAGACTTCAGCCACTGCACAGAGACCTGCCATCTTCAGAAGTTTTCTAAAGACTTTGTGGTGGTTGGATGCATCAGTGAGGGTTGATGGGACGAAGTATCGGGCTGTGGTGGACTCCCTTGTGGTGTGAGGAGAATCATCTGCAGCTCAGTGTGACAAACACCAAGCAACTGATTGTGGACTTTAGGAGGACCTGAAATCCTGTGAGCCCTGTTTCAATCGAGGGGGTCGACAGTGTAGACCAGGGGTCCCCAATCCCAGTCCACGAGGGCCAGTGTCCCTGCAGGTTTTAGATCTCACCCTGGGCCAACACAGGTGAATCACATGATTAGTTCATTACCAGGCCTCTGGAGAACTTCAAGACATGTTGAGAAGGTAATTTATCCATTTAAATCAGCTGTGTTGGATCAAGGACACATCTAAAACCTGCAGGGACACCGGCCCTCGTGGACTGGGATTGGGGACCCCTGGTGTAGACAGTATGGAGGACTATAAATATCTCAGAATACACATTAAACTGGACTGGGTTAAAAACACCACAGCACTCTACAGGAAGGGTCAGAGTCGTCTCTATTTTCTGAGGCTGAGGTCTTTTAACAT
Source organism: Oreochromis niloticus (assembly GCF_001858045.2). NCBI lineage: Eukaryota > Metazoa > Chordata > Actinopteri > Cichliformes > Cichlidae > Oreochromis > Oreochromis niloticus. The sequence continues at coordinate 27,295,513 of NC_031967.2, forward strand.
CTTTAACATCGGACAATGTCCAGGATTTTCTATGAGTCTGTTGTGGCCAGTGCCATCCTCCTTTGTATATATTAGAGCTATTTTGTTAACTTTTATAACCTTGTAATATATTGTATTATTTTATTTAGTTTAGTCAGTTATTGTTCTTACTCTCTTGGAGCAACTGAGACCACATAATTTCCTCAGAGATTAGTAAAATAATCTGTTTCTGAAAATGGGATGTGCCAATCAACCCTGCCAAGGGTGGAATGTACAAAAAATATAAGAAGCTGGGAAAGTTCAGAACCAAATAATATAATACTGACAACTTTATAAAGTAAAGAGAAGAGTCAAGCCTTCATATGCACCAAAATGTGGTTTATCTGATTTGATGGTGAGAGTATGAGAATAATAACAGAATAATCAATCATGTTATGCTTGGTTCATTCAGAAGAGCAATTCAGGGGACAAATAATTGACGGGATGTCTTCATGTGTTTTTCTGTTTGTTTCACATGAGTGAAGAAAGACAATAAAACATTTTATTTGATGGAAACATCTATGAACTGGACACAGGCTCAGAACTACTGCAGATCCTATTACACTGACCTGGCCAGTGGACTCGATCAGGTAGATGGAGAAGAACTCACGATGATGAGGACAACAAGAGAGAAAATGCAGCTCTTTCTTTTAGAAATTAATTTCTAAGACATGAATGTATTCATGATTTTATCAATAGAGCTAAACTACTTTAAACATCCGAGGGATAACTTACAGCTACTGGCAGCTACTGTTGAACCACTTTTTCAAAGTCTCTATTGTCTGTAAAGAAGTTGTTACAGATTCTTAATTGTTAAAAAAATCTCAAATATTTGAGGATGTTGTTGACCTGTGTGAAGATTGTTACTATTATCACACTTCTTTCTACTGAGGGTAGAAAAACACGCAAATTTTCCTTTGCTTTTATTTTTATGGATCAAAATAAAACAGCATAGAGAGTTTCTCATGTTTACAGCTCACTAGATTCAATTGAACCTGTTATTTTGTTTTTATGGCAGATAAATTGATCCTGATCAAAGGAAACAAGACCTGGGAGGAGGCCTTGGATTACTGCAGAAAGTCTCACAGGGACCTGGTCTCCATCACTAACCGTTACCAATGACAGATTGGTGGAGGTGAGAGCCAAGAATGCCTGAAGTCCTTTTGTCTGGCTCGACCTGCGCTACTCCTGCACTCTGGATCTGTGGTTCTGGGTCAAAGACAAGCTGGTCTGCTATGAGAAGTGGAGCAGAGAGGGAAAGACTGAGGAGTGTGGCAGGGCTGTGGGCATGGAGAGAGGAGGACAGCATGAGTGGGTCAGTCAGAGTGAAAATCAAGGATATAATTTAATTTGTTCTGTCAAATAACATCTAATCATAACTTAAATATTTCACTCTGAGGTAAACTTCTTTGATTGTGTAGTTTTGTAGTTTCAGAGTCTTCATTAAAGTTGGTTTCCTCAGTTTCTTCTTGACTTTCTGATTCAGTGAGATCATACTTACGTACTTACTTCATTATTGCTGCATTATTACATTTTTACACTTTTATTGTTAGATGTCAGAAAACAAGGTTAGTTTTGTTTGTTATATTTGCTGTTATAGTTTCTTCTTATTTACTATTGCTGTTTATTTACTCAAACTAATTTAATATTTTTAATCTTTAATGTTTGCTATATGATAGAAATCAATCTCACTGAGAATCCATGTCACAAAGGATATGCAACTACTCTTTTTCATAATGATATATTTGAAGTGACATGTTGTAAACTGATTATCTGTGTCTTTGAAGACAAATAAACTGAGTTGCAGCTGTAACAGTCTACACTACTAACAGTAGTTCTCTGAGCACCTATTTCTACACAGATTAACATACTAATATTTATTTTAAAACATCAGGAAACCAAATGCACTGTGTTTTCAAATAACATTTAAATTTATTTTACTCTCTAACACACAGACAGAATGAACTCAAACAGAGTTCATGACAACATTTTTTCTAGTGTTTTATTTGGTTTTCCACCAATAGAAACTAGTGATGTGACGTTCTGTATCGAGGCTTCGAAGCGTGTGTCGAGTAATGGAGGGGGCGTTTCCGCGATGCGCGTATCGAGGCTTGCTTCATTTATGGGAGGAGCTGAAAATGATGACGTCCGAAGCCTCGCTGCCCGGCTGTACCACGTGACTGGTTCAGGAAGTGGTTCGAACTTTGCCGCGAGCTATGACAGCGATATAAACCCCTCAGACTTCATTCAAAATGTGGGTGTTTGATGGAGAGTTGCGGTTAGTGAGAGTTTGGAGAAAGTTTGGAGGTTTATGAGAGTGAGGAGAGAAAGTCAGGAGAGAATGGAGCCAGCTAAGAAGAGGAGGATGTCCTCCCCTGTGTGGGAACATTTTGATTTTATTCCTCCCAACAAGGTATGTACATTTCTACAGATGATGTATTTTCATAATACTGATGGTGCAATACAATTTATGTTAAGCTGTCTTTACTTTTGTACAAGGTGAAGTGTTTGCTATGTGCCAGGGAGCTGGGATATAACAACAACACCTCATCCATGCTCAGGCACTACAGAGCCTTGCATGAGAATAAGGGGAACACCGATTGTGGAGCAAGGCCAGGTGAGCCATCAAATGCCATGATAATATAGCATGCCGTAATGTTACTAAATGATATAACAATATTATACAACTCTAATAAGTTACGTGTGTGATATTTATATTTGTGCTTTGTTTTTATTGTCTTTCCTCAGGAGAACAATCTCCAATAGATGAAGACCTGGTTAGCATGGTGATTGAGGACTCCCAGCCATTTAGCATTGTGGAGGACAAAAGATTTAAAAGATCTGTTAAATCAGTAAATCCTAGCTATGTTCTCCCCACTTAAAAGGTCATAAAAGCAGTGAAACTTTAGTTTTTACAGAATAAAATGTGAACAGGCAGGACTGAGCCTCAGTGTGTAGCTGTCCATACCTCAACGTTACAAAAGCACAACCACTGTCCATACCCCAACCACACCTCACCTCACAGTAAATGATCATTTCCATTTTAAGCATTTCCAAATAATCATTTTCCATACTGCCAGTATAAATATACACAGCATACTCCCATCACTACAATATACATGCTTTACACACTCCTTTTGTTGTTGACATTTACAGGCTGTGTGCAAAATGCCACACTCTTCAAATTCATGCCAACAAATATTTTTACGTCCAGTAGATGTCCTACTAGAGCAAATGAAGCTTCAAGACGCTTTGCGCTGGGGTGAACCAATTGGATGAAAAGCTTCAGTGCTTCATGAAGCTTCATCTGCCCATCACCAATAGAAACCTTCCACTTGTGGGTCATTCATGGCAAGCTTTCACCTGCGGTGAGAGTTGAATATTTCAGCAGTGAAGCTTCACCATTTAAAGCCACCACATTTACAGCAACAAAAAAGAGGTAAAAGGTAACAAATAGCAACCACAGACCTCTCTAAAGGCAAATGAGATCTATTAAGAAGAAAGTCAACAAAATCTAAGTCTTCATTTAAATCTGTGCGTTTAATTGTTATTTCACTGGAGTGTAGTTTAGAAACTAAAACAAAATTAAAATGCTCCCCATTGGATAATATCATGGCAGCAAAATAAATGAAGGCATTTTAAAGTTTATTTCAAAAGAGTACAAACATTAATTATCAAGCAACAATAATTTGAATTGAGGAAACGCTCCCTCTCGAGCAACTTCTATGTTCCCAGTAAAGTATTCACATTGACTATGACAGTCCAACAGTGCCATCTAGTGGCTTTACAGGTTAGCAACACAGTAAACATGTGTTACATTTCTGATGTGTCTACAGATGTGACCTGTGGACTAAGATAGAAGTGAAATGTTTGGTGCAAGTTACCCAGGTCAAACCTCTGTGGCATCCATCTTGTCTTGCCGGTAAAGAGGAAGCCCGCCTCAAATGCAGCTCTTTTATAGGATGTGAGCTGGCGAGAGTAGGAGTTTGGTTGGTCAACCATTTGCAGAAATTTAAAGTAATTAGAGAAGTGTTAAATGACTTTTAAATTGTGCATATGTATATGACATGTCTGCTTCCATTTTTGACAAGTGATTTATAATGTTACAATTATTTGTGAAAACTAATCTTCTTTGTTTTTCTTTTCCTATTCTGGAAGGATTGTCATAGGCCAGTTTAAATTGAGAAGGTGTTGTTTGAGAGTGTATAAAGGTGGACTGTGGGATGTGTGAGAAAGATGGATAGGTTGCAATGTTGGAAGTTGCTGTGTGTGTAAAAGATTGGCCAATAAACTAATGTTGTTCTCTGTTCAGTGTGATGTCTGCTGTTTTCCAAACCACACCTCTCTGTGTAACAGTGGTGTCAGAAGTGGGTTTAATTTTGCCTGTGAATTAAAGATGAAAACACACTAAATGAGAGGAGTAGGATGTAGAAAAATCTTTGGGACAAGGAAAAGCCCCCTTGCTGACATGGAAGAAGGAGAAGGTGGAAAACAATTGAGCCAGATGGCTGATGAGGATGATCTTGAACTAGTGGTACGACCAAAGCAAATAACAGTTGGGGTTGTGAGTAAAGAACTTTCTGAACCTGATATCTTTGATGAAATTTGAGAATTAATGTGACGATCCAAAAGAATAGAAACAATACTGTTAATAAAAACATTAAACAGCTGAGTGATAATGTACCAAAGCTGCAACATGATGTATAATCTGAACTTCATCAGCCTTCTGTCCAGAGGGACGTTTCTGCAACAGCTGTTTTCCCAAAGCGAGAGACTGAGTAACTGCCTCAGCTATCAGCTGTGCAGCTACCTCATGGAGTCGCTGAGCACCAAGCTGAGCCTCCTTCTCCAAACTGCTCTGGTACAGAGAGCAGAAATCATTCATGTAGGTGAACCAATAATACCTGACTTCAAGGAAGGTGAGGATCCTGAAAGTTTCTTTGTACGATTAGAAGACATAGCTTAAACCCACCATAGGTGAGATGGGAAAGGACTTAGTGCTGAAGCTGCAGCGGATCCCACATGATGTGGGGTGAGAGGCAGATTGCAGCATATCTGAGTACTGATGCTGGTAAGCTGCATCCTGTTGTCTCCATAATTTAGATTACTTTATAAAAATGTATTTTCATGGACATTTTCATGGGTTTGGTCTTCTTTTTATGTTTATTGATTTATTTTAGATTGTTCATCTGTCCTTGATGTCTCTGCATTTCATAGTGAACCAGTCCTATATTGTACTTTTGAATGTGTGATTTCTGTGCTCTAACGGAGAGTTAGTTTTATGTGTTTGGTTTTCAGTTTTGAGTTTAGTATTTACTGTTCTTACCTCCCTTGTGTCCTCGTCTCTCAGCATTTAACAGATAACTCTAACAGTGCCACTGAACATTGTATGGTGAAGTTAACCTGGAGCATTTTGTAACAACTATAAATGCTCGTTCGCTATTAGACAGTGCAGTGTTATATTTCTGTTTATCGCAGTAAAGTCTCCATTTCATCCCCGACATACACACTGGATCATTCCGGTGGAATATTTTAATATTCAGATGTTGACCTTTTGGGAAACAAGATCTCTGTGTTAGTGAAGCATACAACCTTCTTTTGACAGCAGTCTTTATGAACACACTGAGGAGAGACATCAAGGAGAGAACTAACCAGATGTAAGTTTAAACTTCCTTATGTGATTTCATCTTTGTTTATATGCACAGGTCGAGTGTAGATGATGTCATTACTCAGTATTTCTGACAGTATTTCTTTTTTACTGGTTTTCATGAAGAAAATTCTCAAGAAGATCTGTATAAGTGCAAACTTGGTTGTCTATGTTTCTAATCTTAATTTTGAAAAGAAAAGGAAAAGAACTGAAAGTGAACTTAAATATCTTTTTAACTTTTTTAACTATTAGATAAAATGATCCTGATCAAAGAAAACAAGACCTGGAAAGAAGCCTTGAATTACTGTGAAAACAACTACAAGGGGCTGGTTTCTATCACCAACCCTGAGGTGCAGGGACGGGTCCAGGAAACAGCCAAGAATGCTGACAGTCCCTATGTTTGGATCGGACTGAGCTACAAATGCACTCTGGGATTATGGTTATGGGTCAGTGACTACGTAGTCTGCTATGAGAAGTGGGCCACAGAGGGGAAGACTGAAGGGTGTGACATGTCTGTAGGCGTGGACAGAGGAGGACAGCATGAGTGGATCAGTCGCAGGAATAATGAGACGAATAATTTTATTTGTTCTAAACAGTAAGTTTTAAACTTAAACTCACTTACTGCTGGGATAACTTTAATCTTACAGGTACTGCGTTCCCTAAATTTGATCATGAGAAATTACCTTAAGTTATTATGTCCAGTTAAAATCAAGAATGTACTCAGCTTCATAACCTACAATCAAAAAATGAAATTGGGTGGTTGTTACATGTACAAGATTCAAACTTGTAATTTGAACTAAATAATTTTATGTTTCTATGGTGAATGTAATTAAATCACGTAGCATCTGCATGAAATTCAGCAACTTAATTTGTTCTTGTTGAGATGACATGATACAATCTAGTAAGAGTGGTTAGTTGCCTGGACTCACGAAATTCACAAGATCACATTAAATGTCAAACTGCAGGAAAATTGCTGGAGTTTTAAGAGGCAGACAACTACACCCACACCACGTGTATGCTCTCGCTATTTATTGTGGTTTAACCTGTCAAGGACAAAAACGTACAGAAAATTCTGCATCAAGCCTTGTAATCATAGCTTTCCTAGTTTTGCTAAGCCTGGATTGACAGCTTGGTGGTGTGATGGTTAGTGCTGTTGCCTCACAGCACGAAGGGCCTGGGTTCAAATCCGCAATCTGGCTGGTTTGCAGTGCGTAATTAGAGTTAAGTTAATTGGTGATTCTAAATTACCTATGAATGTAAGTGCAAATGGTTGCTTTTCTCTTTGAAAGCATCAACCCCTATATTGGTTCATTAAGCAAGACAAGCAGTAATTACCTTGATTAACAAAGTAGTTGTTCAAACAACAAGATTTCATTGTGTTTTCCTAAAGTTTTTAATTTGTGTAGAATGAATTAAAACAAATTTCACTCTACAAACTTAAATAAATCACTTCAAGTCAATGCAAGTATACTACGTTGATCCAGCGTAATCTGATTACATTAAACCACCAAATGCCAAATGTGTTGGTTTGACATGGTCAAATATGGGTTATTGTACTTGGTTAAATCACGGGGAAAAAGGTGCCATGATTAAATTGTGTTCATCCAACAACAGATTTTTTTGAGTGTAGTAAAAGAAAAATATTGCATATGTATACAGTTTTTTTTAACTGTTGTAACTACAACAATACTGACAATTTAATTTTTTTTTATTTACAAAGACATTTACTCAGTCATTTGATGGACAAAATGTCTCCACGCGGTGTAATTTTTGTTTTTGTAAATTTTATTTTTTACTGTGGATCACTTTGGACATTTAACGACACAGAATAGTTTGTTGCAGATGAATGAAATGTAGACAAAAATACTACAATGATAAAAATAATGTAAAAGTAGAGTGATTATCAAATACTCAGAAATGTAACTACTGCTAAATTAAAGAAAAATATAAATTAACAAAAGAGGAAGTGATGTGGACGTGAAGACAGACATCATTAGGTGGAAAGGTCTGTCATGGTCCCCGAGTCTTGGACTGTTTTTAGATTTTCTCTACTTTTGTATTTTTGATGAACTTTGGATTATGGTTGTGTTTTCTGGGTTGTTGGTATTTAGCTTCCTGTTATTTCTTGGTTTTTTTAAAATAAATAATACAAATGTATTTGTGATATTTCATGTCTTTAATTCTGAGCTTCTGTTCCAAAGATCTTTAGATTCATTCTGTGTTTTGTGGGTTTATGACTTCCTTGTGGTTTTAGGTTTGTTGATCTCCTTTTGTGCTCCATTCTGTTCCTTCAGTCTCATGTTTGGCTTCTGCCTCTGTCAACTTTATATCTTTGAGTCATGGTCTGAACAGAGAGTGAATGGGCGCCCCAGGAGGTAGCAACGAAGGGAGTGGACCGTCCACCCGATCGCCAGGCACTCCTTCTCCACAGTGCTGTAGCAGGTCTCCCGATCTGTGAGCTTGTGGCTGATGTAGAGGATGGGACGGTCGGCTCCCCTTACCTGCTGGGACATAACGGCCCCCAACCCTCTGTTCGAGACATTTGTCTGCAGAATAAACAGGAGGGAGCAGTTAGGTGTGAACAACAGCGGCTCCCCACAGAGAGCCTTTTTGTACCTGCACAAACGCCGCCTGGCACTGCTCCGTCCACTGGACCAGATCTGGGGCACCTTTTCGGGTGAAAGCTGTCAAGGGGCTAGTCAGGTCCGCAAACCCTGGAATGAACCGGCAGTAGTAGCCTGCCAACCACTGGAACCGTCTCACCTCCTTTTTGGTCTTGGGGCGCGGGCAGAATGCAATGGCGGCTGTCTTCTCCACCTGTGGATGCACCTGCCCGCCCCCCAAGTGGTACCCCAAATACTGTACCTCCCTCCGTCCAACTGCACACTTCTTCGGGTTGGCTGTGAGCCCCGCCTGCCTCAGGGACTCCAGGACTGTGGCCACCCGCTGCACATGCTCCGCCCAGGTGTCGCTGTAGATGATCACGTCATCTAAATAGGCAGCATATGCAGCATGCGCTGAAAGGTGGCCTGGGCTCCAAACAAGCCGAACGGAAGTGTGACAAATTGGTACAAACTGTAGTGGAGAAAGCTGTTTTTTCCTTACACTCCACAGACAAGGGAATCGGCCAGTAGCCCTTGGTTAAATCCAGTGTCCTGAAAAAACGAGCAGTGCCCAACCGGTCCAGGAGTTCTTCTACCTGGGGCATCGGGTACGCATCAAACCGTGACGCCTCATTCACCTTGTGGTAGTCCACACAGAACCGTATAGACCCATCTTTCTTCACCACAAGAACTATGGGACTACACCAAGCACTGTGCAACGCTTCTATTACTCCCAGCCTCAGCATGTCTTTCAATTCCCGCTGAACAATTTGTCTTTTATGCTCCGGGACCATGTAGGGCCGTGAACGCACCGTCACACCAGGTGTATCTCAATATGGTACTCTATGAGAGATGTACGGCTGGGCAGGGGGGAGAACACATCAGCAAAACGCTGTTGCAATGCAGCAACATCCGCTCTCTGGGCCTGTGTGAGATGGTCATCACAATGGAGGGAGGCGGGAATGGTGGAATTTGGCACCTCCGGCCCCAACTCATCTCTCTCCTTAACTAGGCTCACCAGAGCAGCAGTTTCAGCCTCTCTCCATGCTTTAAGGAGGTTGAGGTTGTAAATCTGCGTCGCTCTTTCCATGTCCAACCGGGCAACCTCATAGTCAACGTCCCTCACCCGCCGTGTGACCACAAAGGGCCCTTGCCACTTGGCGAGTAATTTAGAACTGGAGGAAGGGAGCAATACAAGCACTTTGTCTCGTGTTGAAAAGTTCCTGTGCCTAGCCCCTCTGTTGTTCAGGCTTTGCTGACGTTGCTGGGCCTGGAGCAAATTCTCTCATGGTAACCTCCCCAACCTGTGCAGCGATGCTCTCAGGTCCAGCACGTATTGAATTTCATTCTTTACTGTACTGCCATACAGTAACTCAAAGGGAGAAAATCCCATGGAGGCCTGGGGCACCTCCCACACTGCAAACAACAGAGGGTCTAGCCAGCGATCCCAATTTCGTGCATCCTCAGGAATAAACTTACGAATCATGGACTTTAAAGTCTTATTCAGCCTCTCTACCAGCCCGTCAGTCTGAGGGTGGTAGACGCTGGTCCGAATAGATTTAATGCCCAGTAATTTGTATAGCTCCCTCAGTGTGTGAGACATGAACAATGTGCCCTGGTCAGTCAGTATTTCTTTCGGAATACCGACTCGGGAGATGACCTGAAACAGTGCTGTGCCACGCTCTTCTGTGAAATGGTACGCAGTGGCACTGATTCCGGGTATCACATTGCGTAATCCACCAGGACCAACACAAAGCGATAGCTGCGTGCACTCCGGTGGAATGGCCCGTTGAGATCCATACTAATGTGCTCAAACGGGATCTCCATCAGCAGTAATGGGCGCACATCGGCCCAAATGCCCGGCCAATAGAATCGGCCATTATGCGCTCCAGAGTTTTCTCGTATCCTAAATGCCCTGCCATGGGGTTCGAATGAGCTGCCTGGAAAATCGTTTCCCGGCGGCTTTGCGGCACCAACAACTGGGTGCGGATCTTATTCGTCCGAGTGTCGTGACTCACTCGATAAAGCCGATCGTTCCTTAACTGGAAATTGTTCCTAAACAAGCGACCATCAATATCTATCACCTGGTCATAGGCTGAGCGTAGGGTTTCATCCCGAGACTGCTCTAGTGAAAAATCTTCTGTGGGGTGCATAACGGGAGGCAGTGGGGCCTTCGTAGAGGTTCCTGCCGCCTCCTCCCCCCCAGAGTCAGTGTCGGTCGACCATGCATCACCGCTGGGTGCCACGCAAACGTTACACAAATTTACTGGTCGCGAATGCATCCCCGCGTACTGCCCCAGTAAGCTGTGGAACCCCAGCCAATTCGTGCCCAAAATTAGGGGATGCAACAGGCACAGGCTAACCGCCGCCTTTATCCTATGCGTTTTCCCCCTGAATTTTAGCAGCAGCGACACTATCGAATACTTGTGAATATCGCCGTGCACACATCTCACCTACCCCCACTCTGCTTCGAACAATGCCCCGGGGCGAACCAGGCTTTGGTGAACCAGGGTCTGCGTGCAGCCCATATCCACCAAGGCATGTCGTATACCCCCTCAACACCTTACTGGTATGCGGGACGTCCCTGCTGGACCAGGGGCAGGTGCTGGAGTCCCGGCGACACAAAACAGTCTGACACAAAACTATAACTGTAATCTCAGCCAAACCGATTTACCCATGAACAAATAAAACACTGAAAAAAAATGGTAAATGGCCTGTATTTATATAGCGCTTTACTAGTCCCTAAGGACCCCAAAGCGCTTTACACATCCAGTCATTCACCCATTCACACACACATTCACACACTGGTGATGGCAAGCTACATTGTAGCCACAGCCACCCTGGGGCGCACTGACAGAGGTGAGGCTGCCGGACACTGGCGCCACCGGCCCTCTGACCACCACCAGTAGGCAACGGGTGAAGTGTCTTGCCCAAGGACACAACGACCAAGACTGTCAAGCTGGGGCTCGAACCAGCAACCTTCCGATTACAAGGCGAACTCCCAACTCTTGAGCCACGATCGCCCCCGAAAAAGCCAAACAATAACATTTTTAAGTTATCTAAGTGACTTATATATCATGTTTAACCTGAGTAGCTAAAGACCACAAGGGGTTTGAAAACGATGTGCGAGGAGTTTGCTGTTATCACCCCAGTTAGCCATCGAGCTGGTCGGTAACATACGTCTCCGAAAACATCAGAGCACTTTTGCAAATATGTGATATCTTGATAAACCGAGCAGATATTTGAAGTTTACACAGCTACATTCTCGCCTGAAAATATCTTAAAAGTTTCTTTTGTGACCCAGAAAGAGTAATACGAGTAATATAAAAACTTAGTAGCGGCTGCCATTGTTGAAAACTGTAATTGGCTGGTCCGCGCTATGAATTCTGGATATAGTGGGCCACAAAGGATACACCTGACCCATCCTTCAAATTCTGAGAAAAGGAGGACGCATTTGTCCGCTGCATTCGGAGGAGTCTACGAATTTGGACAACCTTCGTCGCGTCGCTGTGACGTAATCGGTCTACAAATGCGGCCTCAGGAGGATGCAGCCCATGAATTTGGACACCCCCCGTGCCTCACCTGCCTACCCTCCTTCCATCACACTCCCTTGGAACCACGGAACCTCAAGTCAGCCAACTCACACCATCTAAACTAGTCTCACCTGGACTCACCTGGACTCACGCCGCCTCTCCCTCCAAGCATCTTTCACTCCGCCTGCAAGTAAGCTAGAAATACAGCTGCGGTCAGCTTCTCTAGGACTCCCTTTTTACCACTATTCTAACACTGCTCTCCTCTCTACTTAGTGTGATCATTACACGTAACCACCCCCCACGACCAAGTTACCACGCTACGCCATGCCCCTGTTACAGTCTGAGCTTCGTTGTGTTCAGTTATTGACAAATATTGACTTGTGCTAGTACAATAAACATTGTTAAAACTTTCTTGTCGCCTCTGCTCTGGGTTTCTGCGTTTGGGTTCAGTTTTGGTACCGGCATTCGCCCCTATAAGAACCATTCACCCACTTTTAACTAAGGCAAAGGTTTTTTTTCATTTCTTGTCTTCATTTAATGCTATTTTACTTCAGTTAGATTTTTCTTTAGCACATTCTCAAAAGGAAAGTCATTTTAGCACAATCCCTCTTAAACTAGTTATACAGAATACTTACTCTTTAAAACTGTTTGTCAATCCTTTTTCACTAAATCATACACCTTAAAAGTCAGACAGTCAGAGATCAGTGTGTCCTGTGTGTGCTCTCATTCACACACACACACACACACACACACACAGACACACACACACACACACACTTTCAAAGCCATTCTATTGGACTGTAATTTAAAAATACGAAATAATGTTAAAGGCTGTCTCTCAATGGAATAATTAATTACCATTAAACACAACAAGTGGAGGCTTCACATTGGACAATCATTCATCATCAAGCAACAATAATTTGAATTCAGGAAACGCTCCTTCTCAAGTAACTTCTATGTTCCCAGTCAAGTATTCACATCGACTATGATAGTAAAATCTTGCCATTTAGTGGCTAAACAGGTTAGCAGCAGAGTAAATATGAATTTCTGATGTGTCTACAATACACATCATACACAACATTAGTGTTAGTTTGTAGGTATCTACTACAAACCACCACAACATCTTTAAAGGTTTAGAAGGAAATAATGGAAGTCTACTGAATGCTGATGTACAAGCCAACAGACATTTTATCCTCTATGCTTCATACACATTTGGAAATTGTATGAAGGGGGGAATTGGAGGGGAATTGGAAAAACTAAAATTAAAATAAAAAACTACTTTTGAAGAAATAAAATAAAACTTACTGAAACGATTTTGTAACAATTAGAAAAATTATCTCTACATCCACATGTCTTCTCCCATTTGACCTTTTCAGGACCGTGTGTGGGAGTGGAGCCGATCCCAACTGTTGTGGGGTGAGAGGCAGATTGCACCATATCTGAGTATTGATGCTGACAAGCTGCATCCTGTTGTCTCGATAATTCAGATTTCTTTTTAAAAATTACTTTGTACATAGTAGAATATTAAATGTATAAATAAAATTTAAATTGATTGAAATTGAATTCACATTGTGCATTTCATCTTCTTTTAATGTTTAACATTTTATATTATGTCCTTGACGTCTCTGCATTTCATAGTGAACCAGTCCTATATTTTATTTTTGAACCTGTGCTTTCTGTGCTCTAAGGGAGAGTTAGTTTTATGTGTTTGGTTTTCAGTTTTGACTTTAGTATTTACTTTTCTTACCTCCTTTGTGTGCTTGTATCTCGGCATTTAAGGGATAACTCTAACAGTGTCACTGAACATTGTGCGATGAAGTTAACCTGGAACATTTTGCAACAACTATAAATGGGGAAGACTTATTTGTTGTTATACATTTTGTTTCCTCTTCCTGCTCTTGCTCGTTCAACAGTGAACAGTGAGTGTTATTTTTGTGTTTTACACAGTATTACATAAAACCCCCTTGTCATATCTGATAAAAATTGGATCCTTCTGGTAAATTATTTTAATATTCAAACGCTGACCCTTGGCAAACAAGATCTTCTTTTGACAACAGCCTCTATGAACACACTGAGGAGAGACATCAAGGAGAGAACTAACCAGATGTAAGTTTAAACTTTCTTATGTCATTTAATCTTTGTTTCTATGCACAGGTCGAGTGTAGATGATGTCATTGCTCAGTATTTCTGACAGTGTTTCTGTTTTTCTGGTTTTCACGTGATTCAAACATTAAAATTAATCAATTTATATTTTGTGACCAAATATAAAAGCTAAAATATTTGACATGAGTATTTTTTTTATATATATTATATTATATTACTATATTACTGACACTATACTATATTATATTCAATGACCAAATATTAAAAAATAAAATATTTTACATAACTAATTTTTAAGGACAGCTGAGAAGTGAAATGTTTCAACTACACTTCTCTAGTATGGAAGCTGTCCAGACTACGAAATCTAAAATTTGGGACTGATTGTGGATAAAGGTTCACTCATGATTAGCACAAAAACACAGGATCAGACCAAATCACAAAATGAGTCTGCACTTCTTTAACTAAGCAAAACTTTTCAAAGGTTTGTCTTTATAGCCTTAGGAGCTTGGAAAGAAAAGCGTCTGGACTTCTTTAAGTTGCTTGAAGACGTTTCACCTCTCATCCGAGAAGCTTCTTTAGTTCTAGGGTCAAATGGTGGAGAGCCCCAGATTTAAGCCCTGTGGGAGTGTCCCCACGAGAGGGACAAAAGGACACCCTAATGATCCTCTACCTAATCACATGAGCCAAGGTGTGAAAACAGGTGTAGGTCACATTCAGCCAAGGTTTCGGGTGAGCTCATGGTGAAACCTAACCCCACCCTATCATGTAAATTAGGTAGAGGATCATCAGGGGGTCCTTTTGATTGTCTTTATATTTAACCATCATGTGTAAGTATTAAAAACTTCACAGTCACTCAAATATATCACACAATATAAGACACATACAAGTACATTATAAAGTGCACATTAATTTGTGCTTTTGAATGACCTGGAATTTGGCACTAATTTACAATCATTTAGCTGCAGCTAGTCTTTAATGTTTCCCTCTGTCCTCCTCCTTTCTTTATTCCTCAACATTAAGCTGAGGGACTTGTTTAATGCAATGTGTGGCGAGAGTTTAAAGTATTTCAGTTATTTTATATTACCTCTATAATAAATGCCTGATTAAATAAAAAAGGACCAGATTTGGAAAAATAGATTAAAATAAATATGTTTCTGTGTTGATCTGTTTGATTGTCGTTTACATATTTCAGCCTGACATATGCTGTTCATGCAGCACAGAACAGAGTTGTTACCAAACTTTCTATATGTCATCTCAAATATGTCTGACATAAAAGATGCTGTGGAGTTTATTTCTATTTATTCTAATTGGTGATTCAGCGTTCATGTCCCCAGTGCTACTTTATTTATTTTGGTTTTTTATCAGCTCTAGTTCAGCTGGTTTCATCAAAGCATTTGGACTAGTGGCACTATTTATGAACCCTGTGGCTCATTTATGGCCCCGTTTGATGAATTTGAGTTCATGATTTATCAGACTGCTAACAATCAGATTGCCTTAATCACCAAATAATTGAAAACAATGTCTTCTGTTGTTGGTCAGTGCTGCTTCTTTACATGAACTGAGCAATATACAGACCAGAGTGTTTGACAGGACAGACATGATCAGACTTTGTAACTACACACAGAATCAAGGAGAAGCCTGGATTGGACTGTACAACAACAACAATAAATACTGTAATGTAGCATCACCTCTCTTGCTTCTATTTAGCAGTTCAACAAAAGATGATTTTACCTGGTGTGTTTATAGAAAACAGAAGTTCAACTAATATTCACAAAGTCTTTTAGAAAAACTTGGTAAAAAATATAAAGTGTGATAACCTGAGAGTATCAAGTCTATATGCACAATGAGAGTCACCTTTTCACTGAGCATGATATTTGTTTCCCACTCACAGCACAGAATTTGTTTACAACTAAAAGCAGAAGTAGAGTTAGAAACTCAGCCTAATTTGCATCAATACACAAATTTATTAAAATTACTCAAGTTTTAAAACAAGAGACTTTTTATGTATATAAAAGTGTAGTTTTATCAGAAATACTTGGAAATAAACATAACCAGCCTCTCACAGAGACAGCTGGAAGAACCTCCAAGCTTGCCTGAAAGTCTGAGTTGGATAAGCGGTTAAGAGGATGGATGTTAACAGTATATATTATAATCACTTTAAGTTTATGTTTTTTATTGAATAATCTTCATTTAGTTGATCGTCTGTAGCTGAGTAACTGAAAAGTGGTCAAACCTAGAGTTAGAGTTATTGTTATAAACACCTGCTTCAGATCATATTATGTCATCGGGGTCATCTCTATGGGGCTGATAACATCCAGAGTGTTTGTATATAAACTATTATTGTACATAGACAGACTTGTTTGCTCAGTAAAAACTTACTTTTAGATGGAGTTTGGATTAAAAATGAGTAGATATTTGACTAGCTGCAGCTGAAGCTGTGATATATTCTCATTATTGAGTAGATCAAGTTCTCCCTGTGCCTCACACCCAGTTTAAGATAATGGATGAAGTTATTAAACAACACAAATAAGGACGACATGTTTATATGTTCTTGCTTGTTGAACAGTTAGCAGTACAGTGTTTTCTGCCACTTTTTTCTTAATGATCATAAACATTTTTAAATTGCATTTGTAAATGACCCCTTCCAATTCAATTCAGATGGAATTTTTTTTTTTTGTTTAAAAATCCCTCTCATCAGTCGATCATACTTTCAGGGAAAATAGTCACACGCTTGTACTTTAATATTCAAATGCTGACCAGGACAAAGAGAGCTCTCTTTACTGTAGAGAATAAATTATAACATGTGAGTTTAAAACCTGTAATATCATTTCATGTTTGTCGTACAGAGGTGATGTGTACAGAATATCTGACATGTTTTTTCTCTTTGTATTCAGAAAAAAAATATTAGATTTATTTTACGCAACTCTTATTGAAAAGATGAACAGGCTTAAAATGACAAGAGCTTTCAAAGTGAGTAACATTGATGCTTTAAAAAGCTTGTTAATGAGCTGCTAAATTATTAAAAATTAATTAATTTTTATTCTGGTTCATAATGATAAGCATTATTTTTCTTTCCCAAGCTTGTTCTTTTTTTATGTATATTTCATATTTCCTACCATCTTGAATTGATCCATCTTTTCTTTTCTGACATTATAAAGTGTGCATCAAAGAAGCTCCATTCAAATCTTTGTTTCCTTGAGCAATACAACATCACTTTCATCTGTCAGATCAAAGATGCAGTGGAGTCTGTATCTGCTTATTCTGATGGGTAAGTGGATTGTTTCACCAAATATACTTTGTGTTTTTAATCTGAAATAAATGTTGATTCATTTCAAATTAAAGATTTGGAATATTTCTACCAATACATTCACCGAATATTGATCCATCGTTATCGAGCGTAGCTTTTATCCATCATCTAAACTTCATATGATTAGTTTCTTGTATTAGCACGTTTTTTTCTTTTGCTGTTTTTAGGTCAGTCTCTCTTCTTGACAGGTCAGCTGTATAATTATCATTTTACTGAAGAAGCTCCTGGATAGAAATAAAACATTTCAAATAACTCGGGAAAAGTCTTTGACTGATTTATTTGAATTTAGTCTCATCTGTGTGACGGTTTCAACCTGTAATATGATTTGCAAATCAGGTTTTTATGTTTATCATATTTCTTGTTTT
Organism: Oreochromis niloticus; assembly: GCF_001858045.2. Lineage (NCBI taxonomy): Eukaryota > Metazoa > Chordata > Actinopteri > Cichliformes > Cichlidae > Oreochromis > Oreochromis niloticus. The sequence goes on from NC_031967.2 coordinate 27,313,089, forward strand.
TAATAATTTATTCTTAAAATACTTTCCTTTTTTTTCTTTTTTTGTATCATATTTCTGTATTTTAGGTCAGTGTTGCTTCTTTACATGCCAACAGTATGAGTACCACTTTACTGCAGAAAACAAGAGCTGGTATGAAGCACAGAGATACTGCAGAGAGAAATATACAGACCTGGCCAAAGTGTTTGACATGACAGACATGAGCAGACTCCGTAACTCCACACAGAATCAAGGAGAAGCCTGGATTGGACTGAACAACAACACAGGTGGAAACAGGACGTGGCATTGGTCTCTGCCAGGAGTGGAATACATTCAAAATGACAGCAGCTGGAATCTGACTGGAAGACAAGACTGGGAACATCCTGGGAACTGTGTGAGGAAAAGATACAATCAAGGAGATAAAAAGCTGGCAGATGTTTCATGTGACACTATGTTTTGGTTCATCTGCTATGATGGTGAGGAGATGTGAATAATATTAAATATTATTTTAATATCAAGATATAAAAGTATAATGACATTACAGAATAGTTTTTTAAAGAAAAAAAGACAGAAAGAGCTTCAGGAGACAAATTATTGAGGAATGTCTTTGTGTGTTTTCTGTTTGTTTCACAGAAATGAAGAAAGACAATAAAACATTGTATTTGATTCAATATCCAAGACTAAATTGGACACAGGCTCAGAGTTACTGCAGATATAATCACACTGACTTGGCCAGTGGACTCGATCAGGTTGATGGAGAAGAAATTGAGGCCGTGATAAAAGGTTTAACCCCTCCATTTAACCTCTGGATTGGTCTGTTCAGAGACAGCTGGAGGTGGTCAGATGGGAGTAATTTCTCTTTCAGATACTGGGATATGCAGTTATTCAATGATACACAAAGCAACAAGACATGTGCTATGACTCTGTTAAACAGATCAGGAAAATGGAGCTCTGATGAATGTGACAAAGAAAAACCCTTCTTCTGTTATGATGGTGAGTTTGTACAAAAGTTTTTTTTTCATTTTCCTCAAAATGCAATACCACTGTCATTACTGAGAAGATTCATTATAATATATTTGTATACTTTGTATACTCATTATAATATAGTTATTTCTTCATTCAAGATGGATTTATTTTAAAAGACCAATTTTATTATCTGGTAGCAAATTCTCAGGAAGATGTGTATAAGTGCAAACTTGGTTTTCTACAATTTTATTCTGCAGTTAACGTTTCTAATCTTCATTTTGAAAATAAAAGGAAAAGAACTGAAAGTGAACTTAAAAATCTTTTTAACTTTTTTAACTATTAGATAAAATAATCCTGATCAAAGAAAACAAGGCCTGGGAAGAAGCCTTGAATTACTGTGAAAACAACTACAAGAGGCTGGTTTCTATCACCAACCCTGAGGTGCAGGGATGGGTCCAGGAAACAGCCAAGAATGCTGACAGTCCCTATGTTTGGATCGGACTGAGCTACAAATGCACTCTGGGATTATGGTTATGGGTCAGTGACTACGTAGTCTGCTATGAGAAGTGGGCCACAGAGGGGAAGACTGAAGGGTGTGACATGTCTGTAGGCGTGGACAGAGGAGGACAGCATGAGTGGATCAGTCGCAGGAATAATGAGACGTATAATTTTATTTGTTCTAAACAGTAAGTTTTAAACTTAAACTCACTGCTGGGTTAACTTTAATCTTACAGCTACTGGGTTGCCGCAGCAATCCCTAAATTTAATCATGAGAAATTATCTCATGTTATTATGTCCAGTTAAAATCAAGAATGTACTCAGCTTTGTAACCTGGTAAAAGAAATATATTGTATATGGATACATTTTTTTTAACTGTTGTAACTACAACAATACTGACATTTTTTTTATTTACAAAGACATTTACTCAGTCATTTGATGGACAGAATGTCTCCACGCGGTGTAATTTTTGTTTTTGTAAATTTTACTTTTCACTGTGGACATTTAAAGACACAGAATAGTTTGTTGCAGATGAATGAAATGTAGACAAAAATATTGCAACGATAAAAATAGTATAAAAGCAGAGTGATTATTAATATACTCAGAAATGTAAATACCGCTAAATTAAAAGGAAAATATAAACTAACAAAAGAGGAAGTGATGTGGACGTGAAGACAGACATCATTAGGTGGAAAGGTCTGTCATGGTCCCCGAGTCTTGGACTGTTTTTAGATTTTCTCTCTGTTTTTATTGTTGCTGAACTTTGGATTATGGTTGTGTTTTCTGGGTTGTTGATATTTAGTTTCCTGTTATTTCTTCTTTATTTTCTTTATAAATGATACAAATGTCTTTGACATATTTTCATGTCTTTAATTCTGAGCTTCTGTTCCAAAGATCTTTAGATTCATTCTGTGTTTTATGGGTTTATGACTTCCTCGTGGTTTTAGGTTTGTTGATCTCCTTTTGTGCTCCATTCTGTTCCTTCAGTCTCATGTTTGTCTTCTGCCTCTGTAAAGTAATGATGGGAAGTTTGGCTCTTTACAGAGAGCTGGCTCTTGTTGCATGGCTCCCAATGAAGAATCGGCTCTTTTGATTATCTAATTTGATTAATGTTTTTTTTTATTTTTTTTTATTTTTATTTGTAAACATGACATACAGACAAAGGTAAACTCAGCAATTAGCGGGATAGTCGGAACTACAATCACCTTCTGCTTCTCACTCATATGAGAGCACCGCAAGTGTGTGAGTCAATGAGAAACATGAGGCTCAAAACATTAGACCACAAAACACGCAATCTTGACATTGTTCACAGATCATAATTGCATTTAAGCTCAGCATAGAAACTATGCTGTGTGCGATGTATGTGGGAATACAGTTAAACACTGTGGCAACACAACAAACTCCTCGATGGGAGTCGGCTCTTCTGATACTCTACAAAGCATCGGCTCTTTCAGCCAACTCAATACTGTCCAGTTTATATCTTTGAGTCTTGGTCTCAGTGTTTGTTATTTCCTGTTTTATTTTGATGTTCTGTTGTCACTCGTTTTTTGTGTTTAGTTCTACTTCCCCTGTCTCATCCTCTGTGAGTAGTTTCAGCTGTCCTGACCTGTTTCCTCTCCCCTCATCATCTGCTGTGTATTATTGTCTCAGTCTCTCCTTGTCCTTTGTTGCTTGCTCTCTCATAAATGTGTTCCTCCTTCTGGGTTTATTTCTGGAAGAGTTATTGTTTTGGATTCTTTATGGCTGATCTGCATTGGTTTTGTATCTTATAAAAGTTCATCATTAAAGATGCCTAAGTTTATGCCAGTCTCCTGAGTCCTACATTTGTGTCCACATCCTGGTTCTTGTCACAGAATCCAGTATACTGCTGATTGATGTACATCTGCATTGCATTAAATACCAGCCTGTAGGTGGCAGCAAGTAGTAACGTTGATGACTATTTACCACTTATGGCATAAATGCTCAAATAGTGCATTTACAATGTGTTTTCTGTATTTGTTGAATAATTGTCAGTGTATAAAATAAGTTGATAAGTAAAATGTTAAATAAGCTGCTAGAGTGTAAAAAAAAGTCTGCTCTGATGATGACCAGGCTGCAAATGAAATGATCAGGAAAGCAAAATAGATCTGTGTGCTTGTATTAACTGTGAGTGCTGAATGTAATAATGTGAGACTGCACAGCATATCTCAAAACTATTGGTGACAAAGTGAATTTTACTTATTTAGACAAGAACTTTTGGGTAGAGCAGGACAAAGAATGAGTAAGAAGGCTCCTCACATCCCAGACATGAATTGTTCATACCTGCTCTGTCAGGTTCCCACTCATCTTTAGATATTCAATCTGTGTTTACATAAAATCCGTGTTAGCCAGGCCCAATAATCCTCTCCCTCTCCAACCATTGTCTTGATCTCCTTTGTATCTGCCCCTGGGCAGGGCCGTCAGATCTTCAATAGCTCCACTTACCTGGAGCTGATTTGAGGCAATCAGGCTGGAGAGATTCAAGCCGTATGCTGACGTTCCTTCTCCACCAGTTTGTCAACTACTTTATGTTGGTAGCCGGTTCTAATGTTCTACGATCTCTTTGAAAAGTGCTTTACTTACCTTGTTTTCTTCTCCGGACCCTCCTACCGCTCATCTCTTGAACCTTGGATAATCTACCTTTTCGCTGGAAATCTCTCCATGCCTCACCTGCCTGCCCTCCTTCCGTCACCTTCACTCGGAGCCTACAGAACTCAAGTCAGCCAACTCACACTGTCTAACTCACCTGGATTCACACCGCCTCTCCCTCCAAGTGTCTTTCACTCTGCCTGCAAGTAAGCTAGAACTACAGCTGTGCTCAGCTTCACAGCAAAATCACCAGTGTGAAATTGACACTGTGTTTAATTGAACACTAGAAAAGTGTCCATATGTGTTCACTCTTTTGAGTGTTAAATTAACACTTTTCAAAGTGTTATTTTTATAAATGAGCTAGTGTTATTTTAACACAGTGCAGAGTTAAAAATTAACACTGACTAACAATATTGTGTCAACAATATTCTACACTTGTGTTAATTGTTAGAAAATTAGCACCGAATAGTGTTGGTAGTACTTTACACTAGCCCTGGCATTTAAAAATGTAACACTTAATAGTGTTGATTTTCTAACACTAGTGTCAGACAAATCTGCGATATCTCTACTGCTACAATTAATTAGAATGTATTCACAACTACAGACACTCTACCCATTACAAGAAAATACAAGACATTAACGTTCCAAAATACTTTGTATTCAAATACAAAAAAGTAAACGCATAAAGTTATAAAAAACTACAATATGGGACAATGTGCATTTGGTCATCAGTGTCATTCAAAAATTGCCAATTGTAAGGTCTATAATAGACCACATCATCAACACAGATTAGTGCAAAGGCATCCAATATATCCTCAATAACAAGTGCATTTTATTCCTGCATGTAACCAGAGTACGTGCAAAAGATAAATGAACATCCAGGCTCTCCACAGGTCAAACGTAAAAACTTCCTGGGTACAAACTATGCTGGAACTTCAAATGTCTAAATAACACTGAGCAACTTGTTTGGTGTATCCCGCAAATGAACATTTCCGGGCAAAATGCTGTATATTCTTTGTCTTTAGACTGCAATGAAGAACTCTTGCTCTGATTTCCCTAACCTGAGGACTCTCCTTCACGTTGCCAACATCAATGCCATACACGGTGGTCCTTGAAAAGCTCATCAAAACCTGCAACTCCCGTCTGCATCACACAGGGAATGACCTTTTGATCTAGGACAATGTAGAAACTTTGGATGAAGTTCTTTCTTTCTCTAACACACAGGAGGAATGGCTGAGTGGGGCCATACTTAAGAAACGTCTCCATGTGACCTCCCACCTGAGGGAGAGAAAGAAATCAAGTGATTCACATTAAACACAATTGGTAATCTGATGTTGAGTGGTAGCATTGCTGCCTAAAATTAAGACGATATTTAAATGTTCCACTCCGGGTGCCCAATTACTTTTGTTCCACACTGTTAAAAAAAAAAAAAGAAGAAAAAGAAAAACAGTAATATTCCAGCAGCTGGGGCGCCAAAATAATACCATCAAATAACAGAAAATAACTTTCTCATAAAAATACGGTTATTTTCAGTAATGACAATACAGTTTGTTGCCCTAATTTTACATGGGATTTTGCCTTTTTCAAGTGCTTTTAAACATTAAATTAGGAACATTTTAATGTGATTAAACAATGAAATTACCTATAAACAAGGTCAATGAATGTGGCAATATGAATAATAATACTTAAATGTACAGAAATATACAGTTAACAGTTGGTTTAAATAATAATGGATTGCATGCCCTGGGACAGACTGAGGCTGCCATATTGCATCATCGGCTCCTCTGGCCATCACCAGTAGATGAAGTGTCTTGACCAAGAACACAACGACCGAGAGTGTCCGAGCCGGGGCTCGAACCGGCAACCTTCTGATTACAAGGCGAACTGCCAACTCTTAAGCCACGATCGCCCTAAATAGCAATAATAGTAATAATTATTTGATGTTGAAAAAATTCATAAGACTAACTTCATATATTTTTCCATAGCATTACATTTGAATTTAACAGTTCAATCTTTCAAATAACGGACAAATATTTGTCACATCATGATACATCTGTGAATGTATTTTAACAATCTAAATATGCATATGTACAGACAAATACATTTAAAAAACAAGAAAATTATGTTTTATTACATTACAGTGATTTTATGTTAATTTACATTTGAAATGTGAAGTCACAGTCTATTTATGTAAAGTTAATGATATTCTAGAAGAACAGAACAAAACTGTAAAATACACAGTAAAATACTTTTATATCAGGACTTTTTCTTACAGTGCAATGTGTACATGTAGTTTCAATAGAAACAATGATGTGTCAGTGCTGCAACACCAAGCCTGTCTGGGATAGATACATCTGCTGCACATTGGATCCCCTTGCCATCTTAAAACATCAGCCCTTGATAATCTGCATCTGTTCTCATTAAAAGAAAATATACGTTAACACAATTCAAATAATCATACCTTCATGAATTTCATTAGGTGGTGAGCAGCATCTGATGTGCTAATCTTTGAAGACTTCCTTCCCCTGAATGTTGGAGGCAACAAGTGAAGCAGCAAAAGCATGGGAGCCACCTCGCAGTCCCATACTATAGAATAAGAATTAAGATAATCGCAATTACTGTCATTTAAAGGAACACAGCAGTCATTTTTTCCATGCTATATAACACCATGATGACATTTTAGATAACTGACAGTTATGAAAAATATGATATAATAATTGTGATAGCTGCATGCAACCACACAACTGAAATACTTGGGTAATATTCATGTTTACCCTTGTCTTATTTTTACATTGTGTTCAAAGGTTCTGTGATCATTAGTAAACCAATTTAAAACTGAGTTTATCTGTAATGCATGACAATACTAAGCTACAGTCCAAACAGAATCTGTTTGCATTGTTTGTTATTTTTATATTGGTATATTCAATTCAATTCAATTCAATTCAATCCTATTTTATTTATGTAGCACAAAATCACAACAAAAGTTGCCCCAAGGCGCTTTATATTGTACAGTAGATACAGAGAAAAGTCCAACAATCATATGACCCCCTATGAGCAAAAAACAGTTTGGCGACAGTGGGAAGGAAAAACTCCCTTTTAACAGGAAGAAACCTCCGGCAGATCCAGGCTCAGGGAGGGGTGGCCATCTGCTGCGAGCGGTTGGGGTGAGAGAAAGAAAACAGGATAAAGACATGCTGTGAAAGAGAGACAGAGATTAATAACAGATATGATTCAATGCAGAGAGGTCTATTAACACATAGTGAGTGAGAGGTGACTGGAAAGGAAAAACTCAATGCATCATGGGAATCCCCAGCAGCCTACGTCTATTGCAGCATAACTAAGGGAGGATTCAGGGTCACCTGGTCCAGCCCTAATTATATGCTTTAGCAAAAGGAAAGTTTCAAGCCTAAGCTTGAAAGTAGAGATAGTGTCTGTCTCCTGAATCCAAACTGGAAGCTGGTTCCGCAGAAGAGGGGCCTGAAAACTGAAGGTTCTCCCTCCCATTCTACTTTTAAATACTCTAGGAACAACAAGTAGGCCTGCAGTGCGAGAGCGAAGTGCTCTAATAGGGTGATATGGCACTACAAGGTCATTAAGATAAGATGGGGCCTGATTATTTAAGACCTTGTATGTGAGGAGCAGGATTTTGAATTCAATTCTGGATTTAACAGGAAGCCAATGAAGGGAAGCCAAAACAGGAGAAATATGCTCTCTCTTTCTAGTCCCTGTCAGTACTCTTGCTGCAGCATTTTGGATTAACTGAAGGCTTTTCAGCGATTTTTTAGGACATCCTGATAATAATGAATTACAGTAGTCCTAGAAGTAATAAATGCATGAACTAGTTTTTCAGCGTCACTCTGAGACAGGATATTTCTAATTTTAGAGATGTTGTGCAAATGGAAGAAAGCAGTCTTACATATTTGTTTAATATGTGCATTGAAGGACATGTCCTGGTCAAAAATGACTCCAAGGTTCCTCACAGTGTTACTGGAGACCAAGGTAATGCCATCCAGAGTAAGAATCTGGTTAGATACCATATTTCTAAGATTTTCAGGGCCGAGTACAATAACCTCAGTTTTATCTGAATTAAGAAGCAGAAAGTTAGCGGCCATCCAGCTCTTTATGTCTTTAAGACATTCCTGCCGTTTAACTAATTGATGTGTGTTATCTGGCTTCATGGACAGATAGAGTTGGGTGTCATCTGCATAGCAGTGTAAATGTATACTATGACTTCTAATGATACTGCCTAAGGGAAGCATGTATAATGTAAGCAGAATTGGTCCTAGCACTGAACCCTGTGGAACACCATAAAGTAAAGAACTTTCTAAACCTGATAACTTGATGAAATTGGAGAATTTATGTGAAGATCCAAAACAATAGAAACAATACTGTTAACAAAAACATTAAACAGCTGAGCAATAATATACCAAAGCTGCAACATGATGTATATTCTGAACTTTCTACACGTTTCTATAACAGACGTTTTCCCAAAGCGAGAGACTGAGCAACTGCCTCAGCTATCACCTGTGCAGCTACCTCATGGAGTCGCTGAGCGCCAAACTGAGCCTCCTTCTCCATCTCAACCACTCCATGCACAGCCTCGGCCTCATGTTGTACAAACTGCTCTGGTACAGAGAGCAGAAATGGTCTAGGTAGGTGAACCAAGAATACCTGACTTCAAAGAAGGTGAGGATCTTAAAAGTTTCTTTGTACGATTAGACGGCAAAGCTAAAACCCACCATAGGTGAGATTGAGAAGAACTTAGTGCTGAAGCTGCAGCGGATCCCACATGATGTGGGGTGAGAGGCAGAGTGCAGCATATCTGAATGCTGATGCTGGCAAGCTGCATCCTGTTGTCTCCATAATTTTGATTACTTATTAAAAATGTATTTTCATGGACATTTTCATGGGTTTGGTCTTCTTTTTATGTTTATTGATTTATTTTAGAGTTTTTATCTGTCCTCGATGTCTCTGCATTTCATTGTGAACCAGTCCTATATTTCATTTTTGAATCTATGATTTCTGTGCTCTAAGAGTTAGTTTTATGTGTTTGGTTTTCAGTTTTTAGGTCAGTCATGTTTAATATTTACTCTTCTTACCTTCATTGTGTCCTCGTGTCTCAGCAATTAACAGAAAACTCTAACAGTAACTGAACATTGTATGATGAAGTTAACCTGGAACACTTTGTAGCAACTATAGATGGAAAAAGATTTATTTATAGTTTTACATTTTTTCCTCTTCCTTTTGCTCATTCGATGTTCAACAGTGCAGCGGTTTATTTCTGTTTCCACAGCATTACATAAAATCCCTGTTTCATCCCTGAAATATACACTGGATCATTCTGGTGGAATATTTTAATATTCACATGTTGACCTTTGGCAAACAAGATCTCTGTGTTAGTGTAGCATACAACCTTCTTTTGACAGCAGTCTTTATGAACACACTGAGGAGAGACATCAAGGAGAGAACCAACCAGATGTAAGTTTAAAGTTTTTTAAGACATTTAATCTTTGTGCATATGCACAGGTCGAGTGTAGATGATGTAATTACTCAGTATTTCTAACAGTGTTTCTATTTTTCTGGTTTTTAAATTTTGCGACCAAATATAAAAAATAAAATATTTTACATGAGTATTCTTTTAAAGCAGCAGAGCACTTAAATTTTTCCACGACACTCATCTAGTATGGAAGCTGTCCAGAGGACAAGAGCTAAAATTTGGGAATGATTGTGGATAAAGTTTCAATCATGATTAGCACAAAAACACAAGATCAGACAAAATCACAAAATAAGTCTGCACTTCTTTAACCAAACAAAATTTTTCTTGAAAAACTTAAAAGTCACTGAAATATATCACACAATATAAGACGCATACAAGTTTATTAAGTGGAGATGAACTTGTGTTTTTGAATGACCTGGCATTTAGCATTAATTTACAATCATTTAGCTGCAAATCTTTATTCTTTTCCTCTGTCCTCCTACTGCCTTTATTCCTCTACATTACGCTGGGTGACTTGTGTACTGTAATGTGTGGAGACAGTTTAAAGTATTTCACTTATTTTTATATTACGTCTTTAATAAATGCCTGATCAAATAAAAGAGGGCTAGATTTGGAAAAATAGATTAAATAAATATGTTTCTGTTTGACTGTGGTTTACATATTTCAGCCTGACATATGCTTTTCATGCAGCACGTAAGAGTTATTGCTGTCTCTATGTCAGCTCCAGTAGCGGTTTTAGATACGGGCGACACGGGCGGTTGCCCGGGGTGGCATCGTGATGGGGGGCGGCATCACGGGCATCGGCAAAAAAAACAAAAGAAAAAAAAATGCTCGTACTCATGCTGCCCCGACGGCAGCCAGCGCATATTGGGAATGTCATAGGCACCGATCGGTTTTCTATCGCCCATTTGCTGGGAGTAAGGGCGCCCTCCGTTTGCGAGGTGCGCCTGCTGCTTGCGGCACAGGGAGGAGAGGGCGGGGCGGCGGGGGATTCTCTGGCTGGCTGGAGCAGCATCTAATAACCAACTCGCAAAATAAAACAAAATAAAAACAAAACAACAAACACGAAAACACCGGACATTATGATACAGACTTATAATTTGCACCGATGTTTTTTCGAAATTCTATACACGAAAACTGAGCACGAGAGCCCTCGGTGCGCCTGCGCGCTGCTGAAGACAAAGTAAACTTTATTGTCATCTCCGCTACATACAGTCCAGTATATTAGTGATGGTAAATTTGATTCTTTTTACTGAATCAAGTTTTAATGAGTCACTCACCAAAGTGAATCGGGTTTTTTGAGTAATTTGAGTCACTGAGTCAGTTGACCAGAGAGTGCAAAAAATTTACATTTTCACTCAAACTTAATTTGTTTCTCTTTTAATGTAAATCCTACTGCTAAGATGAGTGATTCTTAAAGAAAACAACTATTTTATAGAGCAAAAAAGACCAAAAGAATTTCTAAAGGGAACATTTCTTTTGTTTATTTTTATTTTATTAGTATTTTCCTTACATGTGTCAAATATATATTTTCTCATCTAAATGTCCACTGGCGCTGTGAGCCAGGGGGCGGTAGTGCGCCTTAACATTGGTTGCCAACCAAGAAGAAGAAGTAGCTGCGAGCCAGGAGGGAGGGGGTGAGTGAGTGAGTGAGTGATTCGTTCGCTCTATGATTCAGCACAGGAGGGAGGGGGTGAGCGAGTCATGAGTGATTCGCTCGCTCTATGATTCAGCACAGGAGGGAGGGGGTTAGTGAGTCCTGAGTGATTTGCTTACGCTACGATTCAGCACAGGAGGGAGGGGGTTAGTGAGTCATGAGTGATTTGCTTCCCCTACGATTCAGCGCAGGAAGGGAGGGGGTGAGTAGCTCAGATGTGCTGTTAGCATGTTAGCAGAGCGATGCTACTGTGAACCGAGGAGCTATTGTCTTGATGTGAGCTTCTACTCAGGGTTTTTTCTTCCAGTTCAGAGCAGAAATGTTTTTGTTAAGATACTGGATGTTGTGTTTTTCTTCACAATTTGAATTATAAGCTAGATATATTTCTACTAATGAAATTAGTTTGCTAACAGCAACAGGGATGAGTCAGTGAGTCAGTTGCGCTTGTGAATCATGATTCACGAGTCAGTAAAGTGATTCTCGAGTATTGAACGATTCGTTCATGATTCGCGCATCACTACAGTATATAGAGAGACGAGACGACGAGGCTCCAGTTACAGCAGTGCAAATAAACGAACAATAAATATAGTAGAGTAAGAAAATAAATATACACTTTAGGACTCGGGGTAAAGGGACCAATAACAATCTAAAATTTATAATTTACAGTTTGATGATTTAAAGTCTCACACAACCCGTCGAAAGGGGAGGGAGACCTGCTGCTTCCAAATAGAGCACATTTCATTCATAATGTAGTAAATCCAAGTCCATTATGTATTCATGATTTGAATCCTGGGTTGTGTGAAATCCCAGAAATACACCCTAGACAAAGTTAATCTGTGAACTAAGGTGTAGGTCTATTAGGTTATGTTGTGGTGATCCTCTGGTTGAGGGATGGGTGTTCATACTGGAGTGCAAAATTGTGCAAAAGTGCAAAAGTGCAAGAAAAGTTCAAAGCCATCAGGTGCTCAGTTTAGAAAAAAGAGAAAAGAAGAGGAGAAGAAACGAACAAATGATACAGGTAAACAGATGTGTCATTGGATAATGGCAGGTCATCCTGAAACAGTCAGAATCAGAATACTTTATTAATCCCTAAGGAAATAATGTGGGTTACAGTTGCCCCAAGAAGAAATGGTAAAAAATAGTAACAGTAACAGACTAAACTCCAAACAATACATTATGTTACAGATTTTAATATTAATTAGTCATTGTCAATTGTTGATTTGTCCTGTTCTCATTGTATGACGAATTATGATGGCTGTTTGGTAGCCGTTTGCATACTATGCATACTCTCTCTCTCTTCATATGTGTGTGTGGACAACAGTTTTATGTTAATGTACAATCCTTAACATGTTTTGTGTGTGTGTGTGGGGGGGGGGGGGGCAGAGGGAGTGTTCGCCCAGGGCGCCAAACAGGCTAGGACCGCCACTGGTCAGCTCAAATGTATCTGACATAAAAGATGCTGTGTGTTACTTTCTATTTATTCTGACTGGCAAATGGATCATGTTAGTGCTACTGGAATTTATTTATTTTTTTCTATTCATCAGCTCTATTTCTGCTGGTTTCATGAAACCATCTAGATTACTGACACTATAAACCCTGGTACTCAAGCTGCTCAGTTCTGATCAGTTTGATTCTATGATTTATCAGATTCTTTCTCCTATCAGCAACATTAGGTCAGGGTTTCTTCTTCATGTCTCACCTGTACCACTTTATTAAAGACAAGAAGTCAATTCAATACAAATCTTTTTTTATATATATATATCACAACAACATTTTCCTCACAGCACTTTATATTGTAAGGTTAAGACTAGAGATGGACCGATCCGATATTACGTATCGGTATCGGTCCGATACTGACCTAAATTACTGGATCGGATATCGGTGAGAAATAAAAAATGTAATCCGATCCATTAAATTTCAAAAAAGCACCTCACAAAACTTGTGACACGGCGTAACTCTGCTCATAACCGTAGCACGTCGGAGCAGTGTGCTCATGTGATAAAGCAGCTGTGTATTTGTAGCCTCGCTACCAAACCAGCATTTCATCTCCGAGGAAGTTATCCCAGAAGTTATCCCAGAGAGAAGTAAAGCAAGTGTGTAAGTTCATCTCTGAATGTTTGTAAAGCATTCCCATGTTATGCTTAACAACCGATATATGGAGCGACTGCCTCTCTCTCTCCCTCACCTTCCTGCTGCTACTTCAATTGTGACACTGCTTATCAGCTGATCGGCTTTTCTGTCTCGAGTCCGTCTCTCTTCTTTGTTTTTGGCCCACTTTGCACCAGAAAGAGGAAACCAGCGGCTGAACAACAGCAGCACGTTTAAGCTTGATAAGCTGCTGTTAGAATTTTTATTTAATATTACTTTCTAGACCAGGATCTTTTTCTACGTAGCTGACGGCTGGTAACTGTGCAGGGGCGGATCTAGCAAAGTTTAGCCAGGGGGGCCGATAGGGCATGAACAGGGAAAAGGGGGCACAAAGACATACTTTACTTTCTTATTCTCATTTAAAATGTCTAGCTTTTAATAAATAATTATGTGAATCTTACACCCAAAGTTTTAATCTGATGTAAAATGTATAGAAGTCCATTACTGTATATAGTAACTGTTAAGTCTAATATACTCTAGTAAGCTATAGTACTTTTTCCTTTGGGAAGGTACCATCTGTGAATTCTGCAATTCTGTTGAAGAAAGATGTTGCATCTATTTAATTATTCTTGAAAAATAATTTATTTCTGTGCTTTTTTTTCACCCTGCATTAAATTGAAGTTGATTACATCGATTAAGCATCATGAGGTGGAGGGTGGGGGGTGGTTCCCTATTTTCTTTTGCTGGGGAGTTTGCAACCCTATTAGTTAGGTTGCTTAATATTTCTGCTAAGTACTCTTTAAAATACCAGAATAGGAAGGATGGAGTAGGTTTAAGTTTATTAGATTGATCAGTGTTGCTGAACTATGAAATATTTTGGGTGCAGTGTATTTTTTACATACAGGTATAACAGAATAGCTTTAGTGTTGTTGTTTAGTTAAACTTGAGTATGAACTTATACAAAATGCAGCAAGATATTAAAAAAACAGTTCTATTGATTAAAAAACACACTATATCGGATTCATATCGGTATCGGCAGATATCCAAATTTATGATATCGGTATCGGTATCGGACATAAAAAAGTGGTATCGTGCCATCTCTAGTTAAGACCGTACAATAATTAAAAAAAAGAAATGAAAACACAGAAAACGTCCTGAAAAGACGCACAGAAATACTGCAGAGAGACATTTGCAGACCTTACCAAAACGTTTGACATGGAAGACATTACACTCCACGCAGCATAAAGTTGAAGCCTGGACTGCACAACAAACAGATAGAAACATGACATGGCATTGGTCTCTGCCAGGTGTGAAATGCATATTTTAAAAAGCAGGTGGGAAAGTTTGGAGTCATAATCTTCTGCTTATCTGGGGCCAGCAGCCTAAGCAGAGAAGACCAGACTTGCCTCTCCCCAGCCACCTAATCCAGCTCTCTTTTCACCTCAATGTTTTAGCACAGTGTCCACATCACTGCAGCCACAGCACCAATCCGTTCATAGATCACCCTCTCCCCTCACTCATCAACAAGACCCCAAAATACTTAAACTCCTCCACTTGGGCCAGTAAGTCACCCCACTCTGGGAATGCTGGTGAAGCTCTGTCGGAGTTGTGAGCTGAAGATCTTGAGAGTTGAGAGCATGTCAGGCACCTGTGTTTGTCCCTGACATGCGCGCCATGTGATGTTTGTCATCACATCTGTGTTATACCTGTGTCGCTGGTGTATTTTTCTCGGCTGTGTGGACCAGTTCAGCTCAGTTTTCTCTGTTTTTTCTTGTCTGCTCTTTGCAGAACTTGAAAGACTTTTTTATATGACATGTTCAGATTTGATAAGACTTTACACATTTTATATCTTAGAACGTAGCAACCCGCCCTTCCAACTGCTACAATGTGGAAAGAAAATACCTAATACTTAAAGTGCAGTTCAATGTATAAAAACAAACAAACAAACCAAAAAACCAAAAGAAAAAGAAAAAAAACATAACAAAACATTTCAAACATTTAACTGTAATGTTACATCACCTCACCGCTCTTAGTGTATGCTTATGTAAAACAGTTCAACAGAAGCAGATTATACCTGGTGTTTGTTTAAGGAAAACAGAAGTAGAGCTAATATTCATGAAGTCATTTAGAGTAATCTGGTAAAATAGTCAAGTTTGAAGTGAGAGTGCTGGAAGTAGAGACCTGACAGTCACACATTAAAGTCTTGCACATGCAAAGCATTATCTTCATCTCCAATTTCCAGCACAGAATTTATTACAACTAAAAGCAAATTAGAGATAGAAACTCAGTCTAATTTGCATCAATTTAAAAATTACTCAAGTTTTTATGTATTTTTATGTATATAAAAGTGCAGTGTAACCAGAAATACTTTTAATTTTTATTTTCTCCAATATCCCACCTTAACATTACATGTTTTGTTAAACAATATAATAATAATAATAATAAAATAAATGTAAGCAGCCTCTCACACACAGTCAGCTGGAATATCCTCCAGGCTGGCCTGCAAGTCTGAGTTGGATAAGTGTTTAAGAGGATGGACGTTAACATTATATAAAATGAGTAGATCATGCTCTCCCTGTGCCTCACTCCCAGATTAAGATAATGGATGAAGTTATTAAGCAACATAAATAAGGAAGACATGTTTATATGTTTTTGCTTCTTGGACTGTTAGCAGTGCAGTGTTTTCTGCACCTTTTTTCCTGTTTCCTCATCATGTAAATGACACTTTTTATAACTCTCATATAAAAATCCCCCCATCTGTCAGTCAGTCTGTCAGAGGAAATAGATACACTCTTTAAAAATTTAATAGTCAAATCCTGACCAGCACAAAGAGAGCTCTCTTTTAGTGTATTTTAATACTTACTTGAGAGCTGTCTTCATGAACACACTGAATAGAGAAGAAATGATCACATGTAAGTTTAAAACCTTTAACATTATTTCTTATTTGTGGTACAGAGGTGACGTGTAATGTACATTTGTGTATTCAACAAAGAAAAAAAAACATATGTTATACACAATTATTACTAATAACAGTTAAAATACCAAGAGATGAGTAACATTAATGGTTTAATCAGCTTGTTCATGAGCTGCTGTCTATTCTGGTTCATAATGGTTCACATGTATTTCATATTTCCTACCGTCTTGTATTGATCCATCTTTTCTTTCCTGACATAAAGTTTGCATCAAAGAAGTTTTGTTCAAATCTTTGTTTCCTTGAGCAATAAAACATCACTTTCATCTGTCAGATCAAAGATGCAGTGGAGTCTGTATCTGCTTATTCTGATGGGTAAGTGGATTGTTTTACAAATACACTTTATTTTTTTAATTTGAAATGAATGTTTATTAATGCTGATTAATTAAACATTTGCAATAATTCTACCAATACATTCACTGAATATAGATCCATATTTATCAAGTAAAGCTTTTATCCATAATCTCAACTTGATATGATTAGTTTCTTGTATCAGCAGTTTTTTTTCTTTTGTTTGTTTGTTTTTTGGTCAGTCTCTCTTGACATGTCAGCTATGTAATTATCATTTTACTGAAGAAGCTCCTAGACAGGAAGTCAAAGATATATCAAATTACTCTTTGACCAAGTTCTTTGAATTCAGAGTCACATATTAACCTTTAATATTTCTATATATGTAATATTTCTGTATTTCAGGTCAGTGTTGCTTCTTTACATGCCGCCTGTATGAGTACCACTTTACTGCAGAAAACAAGAGCTGGTATGAAGCACAGAGATACTGCAGAGAGAAATATACAGACCTGGCCAAAGTGTTTGACATGACAGACATGAGCAGACTCCGTAACTCCACACAGAATCAAGGAGAAGCCTGGATTGGACTGAACAACAACACAGATGGAAACAGGACGTGGCATTGGTCTCTGCCAGGAGTGGAATACATTCAAAATGACAGCAGCTGGAATCAGAGTGGAAGAACTGATAAAGAAAAGCCTGGGAACTGTGTGAGGAAAAGAGACAAGCTGGCAGATGTTTCATGTAATCATACTCTGTGGTTCATTTGCTATGACGGTGAGGCAATGTGAATAATGTTAAATATTATTATAATATCGTAAAATACAAATGTAATCATATAATTTTGATTTTAGAAAAAATTCAGAATTTCGAGAGACAAATTATTGAGGGATGTCTTTGTGTGTTTCTGTGTTGGTTTCACAGAAATGAAGAAAGACAATAAAACATTGCATTTGATTGAAACATTTATGAAGTGGACACAGGCTCAGAACTACTGCAGATATAATTACACTGACTTGGCCAGTGGACTCAATCAGGTAGATGGAGAAGAAATGAAGGCTCTGTTCGCTGGCCGTGTCATGAGTGTGTGGGTCGGTCTGTTCAGAGACAGCTGGAGGTGGTCAGATGGGAGTGATTTCTCTTTCAGATACTGGGATATGCAGTTATTCAATGATAAACAAAGCAACAAGACATGTGCTATGACTCTGTTAAACAGATCAGGAAATTGGAGCTCTGATGAATGTGACAAAGAAAAACCCTTCTTCTGTTATGATGGTGAGTTTGTACAAAAGTTTTTCTCAGTTTTCTCAAAATGAAATACCACTGTCATTACTCAGAAGATTCATTATGATGTGTTTGTGTAGTCATTATTGTATCGTTATTTCTGCATTCATGCTGAATTTATTTGAAAAAGACCGATTTAATATCTGGTAGAAAATTCTCAGGAAGATGTGGATAAGTGTAAACATGGTCGTCTACGATTTTCTTCTGTAGTTAACATTTCAGTTCAATTCAATTTTATTTATATAGCGCCAAATCACAACAGCAGTCGCCTCAAGGCGCTTTATATTGTAAGATAGACCCTACAATAATACATACAGAGAAAACCCAACAATCATATGACCCCCTATGAGCAAGCACTTTGGCGACAATGGGAAGGAAAAACCAGGCTCAGGGAGGGGCGGCCATCTGCTGCGACCGGTTGGGGTGAGAGAAGGCAAACAGGATAAAGACATGCTGTGGAAGAGAGACAGAGATTAATAACAGATATTATTCGATGCAGAGAGGTCTATTAACACATAGTGAGTGAGAAAGGTGACTGGAAAGGAAAAACTCAATGCATCATGGGAATCCCCGGCAGCCTACGTCTATTGCAGCATAACTAAGGGAGGATTCAGGGTCACCTGGTCCAGCCCTAACTATATGCTTTGGCAAAAAGGAAGGTTTGAAGCCTAATCTAGAGATAGTGTCTGTCTCCAAACTGGAAGCTGGTTCCGCAGAAGAGGGGCCTGAAAACTGAAGGCTCTGCCTCCCATTCTACTTTTAAATACTCTAGGAACAACAAGTAAGCCTGCAGTGCGAGAGCGAAGTGCTCTAATAGGGTGATATGGTACTACAAGGTCATTAAGATAAGATGGGGCCTGATTATTTAAGACCTTGTGTGTGAGGAGCAGGATTTTGAATTCAATTCTGGATTTAACAGGAAGCCAATGAAGGGAAGCCAAAACAGGAGAAATCTGCTCTCTCTTTCTAGTCCTTAACAGGAAGCCAGCTCTTTATGTCTTTAAGACATTCCTGCAGTTTAACTAATTGGTGTGTGTTATCTGGCTTCATGGACAGATAGAGTTGGGTGTCATCTGCATAGCAGTGAAAATGTATACTATGTCTTCTAATGATACTGCCTAAGTGCAGCATGTATAATGTAAACAAATTGAAAAGGAAAAGAACTGAAAGTAAACTTAAATTTCTCTTTTTACCTGTTACAGATAAAATGATCCTGATCAAAGAAAACAAGACCTGGGAAGAAGCCTTGAATTACTGTGAAAACAACTACAAGAGGCTGGTTTCTATCACCAACCCTGAGGTGCAGGGATGGGTCCAGGAAACAGCCAAGAATGCTGACAGTCCCTATGTTTGGATCGGACTGAGCTACAAATGCACTCTGGGATTATGGTTATGGGTCAGTGACTACGTAGTCTGCTATGAGAAGTGGGCCACAGAGGGGAAGACTGAAGGGTGTGACATGTCTGTAGGTGTGGACAGAGGAGGACAGCATGAGTGGTTCAGTCGCAGGAATAATGAGACGTATAATTTTATTTGTTCTAAACAGTAAGTTTAAAACTTACTTACTGCTGGGCTAACCGGAATCTTACTACTACTGGGTTGCCGCAGCAATCCCTAAATTTAATCATGAGAAATTATCTCATGTTATTATGTCGAGTTAAAATCAAGAATGTACTCTGCTTTATAACCTGGTAAAAGAAATATATTGTATATATACATATACAGTGCTTTTTTTTTAAATGTTGTAACTACAACAATACTGACAGTTTTTTTTATGTGCAAAAACATTTACTCATTTTATGAACAGAATGTCTCCACATTGTTTAATTTTTGTTTTTGTAAATTAAAATTTTCCCTGTGGTTCAATGAAACCTAGCAGACATTTAAAGACACAGAATAGTTTGTTACAGATGAATGAAATGTAGATAAATATACTACAGCCATAAAAATAATGTAAAAGCAGAGTAATTATTGAAATACTCAGAAATGTAAATACTGCTAAATTAAAAGGAAAATATAAATTAACAAAAGAGGAAGTGATGTGGACGTGAAGACAGACATCATTAGGTGGAAAGGTCTGTCATGGTCCCCGAGTCTTCGACTCTTTTTAGATTTTCTCTACGTTTGTATTTTTCTTGAACTTTGGATTATGGTTGTGTATTCTGGGTTGTTGGTATTTAGCTACCTGTTATTTTCTTTTTAATGTCTTTATAAATTATACAAATGTAATTGAGATTATTTCATGTCTTTAATTCTGAGCTTCTGTTCAAAGATCTTTAGATTCATTCTGTGCTTTGTGGGTTTATGACGTCCTCGTGGTTTTAGGTTTGTTGATCTCCTTTTGTGCTCCATTCTGTTCCTTCAGTCTCATGTTTGTCTTCTGTCTCTGTCAACTTCAAATTTTTGAGTCTTGGTCTCAGTGTTAGTGATTTCCTGTTTTATCTTGATGTTCTGTTGTCACTCGTGTTTTGTGTTTAGTTCTACTTCCCCTGTCTCATCCTCTGTGATTAGTTTCAGCTGTCCTGACCTGTTTCCTCTCCCCTCATTATCTGCTGTGTATTATTGTCTCAGTCTCTCCTTGTCCTTTGTTGCGTGCTCTCTCATAAATGTGTTTCTCTTCCTTCTGTGGATTTTCTGGAAGAGTTATTGTTTTAGATTCTTTGTGCCTGATCTGTGGTGGTCTTGTATCTTGTGAAAGTTCATCATTAAAGATGCTTATGTTTATATCAGTCTCCCGAGTCCTGCATTTGAGTCCACATCCTGTCTGCCACACACGGTTTTTGATAAAGTCACAGAATCCAGTTTACTGCTGATTGATGTAAAGTACATATGTTTTAATTACTTGCCTGTAGGTGCCAAGTAGGAGTGACTTTGATGACTGCTAAGGTCTTACAGCATGAAATAGTGCATTTATAATGTGTTTTCGGTAATTTGTTGAATTATTGTATGAGTCAGTGTATAAAATAAGTAAAATGTTAAATAAACTGAGAAAGACCTGGTTTCTAGTTTTGAACACCACCGTGATGGCAGCGCTGTGAGCTCACGAGGGAACCTACGACTTTGAAGAGCTAACCCACAGAAATGACCACATCTCAAGACCAAGACCACGCAAATTTGTCCTTCGACAGAAGGGCGTGAGCGAAATACATTAAACCGATATTCCAGGCTAGCTACCTGGGGCTGTCCCAAGATGAAGTTGAGGGCGGATCGTTCCTTAGGCCCACCATCCCTGGGCGATGCGCCCCCGTGATCTATTATTGTGAAATTCTTCAGCTTCAAAACACAAGAACTCCTGCTACGTAGGGCATGGGAGAACAGAGGATTTACCCTGAACAGCAGACAAGTGAGTTTGGATCATGATTATCTCCCCAGATTCTAAAAAAAACAAAGAGAATACGCAGACGTGCGCAAGATACTGAAAGAGCAGCAGATCCCCTTCCAGACCCTCTTCCCAACTCGGCTTAAGAAAATGTACAATAAGGCGGCGAAGGCCCCTGAAGACATGTCCATTAGAGGCTGTGAAGGTGGTTAAATCATCAGAAACAGCTCTGGAGCAACTGAAGCAGCTAACCTGGAGCAAGGTGGGCAGAGAACCAGCGAGTGCAGCAGTGAACAAGAAGCAACATCCTGAGTACAAACAAAAACTCAGAGCCTTCAGGAATAAGGCACTTTCTCCCTCGGGAAATTGAGGTTTACCCACTCTACACTGAAACAGGGTCTCATTTTGATTTTTGTTCCTTTTTGATGTTATTTTTTTATATGTTCTATGTTCAGTTTTTATAAGGCTGAGCATGGAGCCTATCAAACTGTGTATAACCACAGAAACTATAACTTAGATGAGTAGCAGGTCATTACAAATATTGTCAATAATATCAATGGCTTACATAGTCCAGTGAAAAGATGGAAAGCCCTCTCTAAGTTTAAAAGAGACAAAGTGCAAATTGTTTTGGTGCAGGAAACACATCTAGCAAAATTGAACAAACTAGGTTTTCAACATGTTTTTTATTCTTCTCACAGTTCTGGGAGGTGAAGTGTGGTGGATTTTTGTGTGACATGAATACCTATATAACTATAGGGCTTTGGAGCATGATGTCACGGGGGTGGGCGTGGAAAGGATTTTGGCCCGATCCGCCATTTTGGGGGTCTAAACAAAGCGCATGCGAAAAGGGAGCGAAGGCTATGTGGTCCGCTGCAATGTTCGATCGCACGACCGGCAAGAGAATAAGCTTGAAAAGGGTTTGTCTTTTCATTCTTTCCCAACCTGGAAGCAACATGAGGCAGCTCGTGTATCGGATGTTACCAAACGAAGGCGTCTAGCCTGGATAGCAGCTGTGAGACGAGCTGATATCCAGTTCTCTTCCATCTCCAAATATCTGTTGGTGCTCCAGACGGTTTCATTCCGGTAAGTTCTAAATATGTTCATATCACTCTTTATAGCCTATTAGTTTTGTTTTCAACGCGCTCTGAGGTCATAGCAAATTAGAACAAACATCCTACTGAGTGATTTTGCAGAACTACCTTCTCTTTATAGAGTTTCTAATTATTTGGCATTATTGCAGGCAAACCAGCCTATGAAATGGATGAAACACATCGTGACTGGGTTCCAGCGCTACATAACGGACCTGCTTCAAACTTACCACCATGCCAATCAGATTACTTCTTCCATGTGAGGGTGAAGAGGTGACCCTTCTGGATAAGATGGTGAAAGTTTGCTGTGTTTGGTGAACAGTGTGGTAGTAAAACCAGGGAAAATGAAACTGGCTCCTGTTAAATATTCTTAAGTCTTGTGCTGTTTAAATAGTGGTATTTTTTTTTTCAAAAGATACAGTAAATAATGTTAGTAGTGGGTGATATCATGTAAACACTGTCATGATTTTGTGTAAACATTTTGTCTTTTATAAACTATAAATGACATGGATTCTACATTGTAACTGATGTGATGTTCTATAAAGTGGTTTTAATTAAAAAAAAGAGGCAAAAATTAGTTTGTTTCTTTATTCAACTTTTGAACAGTGGTACTCAGTCAGTACATATTCAGTAAATGCAAATTATTTACATGGCAGTGCACTTCAGGCATAAATCTAGACCCCTATATAAAACATTATGGCATTATAGCAGTGACAACTCCTCCACAGTAGCAGGTGGGATTTTTCTTTTTTGAGGACGGCTCCTTTTACCTTTCAATACGAATGGTCTGTTTATGTTTTGATCAAGAGCCTTTTTTTGGGCAGCTGAAGAGGAGAAGTCTATCTTATGGCCAACCTCTGGCTATATCTTGGTCACATAACCCAGCAAAACCCAGTATGCAGGTTCATCTGTAACAGTCCTTGTGTCACGGATCCGCACTGTTGCTTCTACATTAAACAGAAGAGCAGCGACATGGGTGCAGGTCTCTGCGACTCCGGCCATACAGGTGCAGTGGGCGGCTTCAACCTTCCCTGTGATGCTCACAGTGACCCATGGCTGCAATGCCGGTTCATTCAGTCTTTGAGAGTGCAGCACCTGAAACACACACAGACAAAGTTCATTTAAAGACAAGAACTATGAGCCAAGGCCGACATAAATGTGTTTTATCTACTTTATCATAAATGTAACAAAGTGTTTAGAAAGTTAGCACATACAAGTAATTTTTCATTTCTTTATGTGTCCATCTATAGAACGCTGCATTTTATATTCTAAATCTGCCTGTTCTCTCTCAGAAACCTGCCTGCAGAAAATGAAGCAAGATGTATAATTAGAATTATTTATAATAAATATGAATAAATTATTGCAATTTCTATAACCATAGAGAACAACTAAATCCTTCAGGACAATGTCACATCAATGCACTGAACTCACTATGTTATCCACCTAACAGCCTCCACATGTTCTCACTGCAATTTCTCCCTCATGAATGAATTAATGCTGCACTAATCTGAATGTTTGCAGGGAAATCAAACACATTTCACTCGCAGTACTCGAGCTGACTTACCTTTGTTTGAATGACGACTTGTACGCGCTGATTCCACAGATAAGGTACGAAAATATGTCAGGCTACGTCAATAGCGGTTGGTCTTCAGGGTTTCTATTCCACGACCGTATTTCATACGGGTCCACATTTCCAATGCACGCTATTTTCTGCAGGTACCGCCGCTTCGCCTCTGAACGAAATCGGTTTCAATACAGTCCGTTTTCTTTTGAGCTGCTTTTAAGCATCTTTCTTGTAGTCGTCGTTCCAACACAGTGTGTTTGTTTTGATTCATAGACCCCGAAAATGGTGCCGCGCTCCCACAATGCATTGCGGCGTGACGTCAACTCCAAAGCCATATACCATGGTGGCCATTTAGAAGTCGGCCATCTTGGATACAACTTTTGTTTTTTTCAATAGGAAGAGGGCCATGTGATACATCAAAAGTATTAGTAATGTCACAAGAAAAACAATGGTGTGCTTGGTTTCCAAGATGGCCGACTACTAAATGGCCACCATGGTCACCACCCATCTTGAGGAGTTCCCCCCCTCACATATACTAATGTGCCACAAACAGGACTTTAATATCACCAACCATTCCCATGTTATTACGGTGTATCCATTTAAATGGCCCACCCTGTATATCTATGTGCACTGAACATATATTTTAACTTTCATGTAGAGTCTTAAGCACAAGACATTTTGCTTCACCATGGTTTATTAAGGTGGTACAGTAACAGGGCAGTTAATGCTGCTGAGAGTTAACTAACTCTCCAGCTCCGGTAACTAACCTCCCCCAATACACACTCAACGTCTTGCAGCACAACCAAAACAGTAACATTGTAACAAAGATCCTGAACACATCACGATTAAGGCTACGTCCACACGTACCCGGGTATTTTTGAAAACGCAGATTTTTCTATGCGTTTGCACCTTTCGTCCACACGTAAACGGCGTTTTCGGTCACTGAAAACGGAGATTTCTAAAAACGCCTGCCAGGGTGGATATTTTCGAAAACTCCGTTTTTGCATTTACGTGTGGACGAGAAAAACTGAGAAAGCGCAGCGTCAAAGGTGTGCGCCTTTTTTGACGTCACACTGTGCGCCACGTTATTGTTTCGGTGAAATGAATTTCTACAATAATGTTACTGTTACTGGTACTCTCTGCGGTGTTTAAATGCTTACATATACACACACAGTTACTGTCCCTCCACACATACGACTCGGTTCTGCTTCTATGCCCCATCTTTGTTTACTATTTCACACCGAGGCTTCTAGACTTCTGATTGGCCAACATTTCTACACGGTTAGGAATATATCGCCACCTGTTGTTTTGGCATGCTCCTAGCAGCGTTTTCCTTCATTTCTGCAATTACGTGTGGACAGGATTATTTTTTTAAACGAAAACGGAAAATCTCCGTTTTCAAAAATACCCGCGTACATGTGGACGTAGCCTAAAATATCATACGATATAATCACACACACACACACACACACACACTGTGAACCTACACTGAAGTGTTTTTATATATGAGAATCACCACGTTAAGTATGTAACATGAGTAGTTATAAGATTGTATATTCTAAGATTGTGCCACTCACCGTGTAAGAGTTAATAATTATGATTAATGTGCGATGTTTGACCATGTCATGACCTATTGTGATAAGCCAAAGCCAAAGGGTAGCTGGAGTCTTGCCAAGACCTTGGCCGCTTCCTGACCCCTGCAGCTGTGTTTGGCTGGAGGACGGGTGGGAAAGTTACCCAGCAGCAGGGGGCAGGGATACTGGTCCCTATATATTAGGGGACCAGAGGACACCCCAGCATTTTTTTCCCCTCTGCTGTTTCTCTCTGTCCGTCTCTGTGTTACTCTGCTGCAGGGGCGATTCTAGGATCAGAGCTTTGGGGGTGCTGAGCACCCAGAGAGCTGCCCATCCAGGCAAGGTAAACTTTACTCGTCACGATGAGACTTCTTCCCTGTCTCTGTCAGTCCCTGCATCCTTAAATGTCTCCAGTTGTCCCGAGTTCCCTCTGACTGTCTCTTTGGTGCATTTAGACCCCTGTTCCTCCCTGTCCTCATCGTCTGTTGTCTTCATCTCCATTATCAGTCATCATAATTTTACCCTCTCTGTGCAAGTCTGCAAATTTCTTTATTAAGTCATAAGATTCTTAAATTCATCAAGTCTCTCTCTGCCTGGGTCCTCGTCACAAAACATGACATCACTGTTTTGTACATTTTAACACAATTTAATCCCCACATTTGTGAAAGAAAAGCAAAACACTTTTTTGAAAAGTCTGTAACAAAACCATCAAATCTGATAAAGGATATTTAAATGCTGCTAAAGAAGAATGGATTGGAATTTAAAAAAAAAAATACATATTCTAACCTTAATTACTGCTGGAGAATAATGAAAGATGCTCATAGTCAGTAAAAAGTAAACTGAGTGCATTTTTTGGACAGAGATTCACTTTTAATGTGTATGTATAATATAATACAGATACATAAAAAATACACTCCAAAAATAGAAGAGTCCTTGAAATGTACAAAATATTATTAAAAAATTAAAAAAATGGAGACACCTTGGCCTATGGTACAATGTATACAATGTATGAAAAGATCTTTACTGCAGATACTACTATGGCTCTGCAGATTTTTTCTTTTCTTTTAACCTATGTTGCCTCACCTTGAGGTTGGCAAATCTGTCTATCACATTTTGGTGGTTAAGTCTCTCGAGCATCTCTTTCTCAACTGACATCACAGCCAGGTGCTGGAGTCTGCTTTGACTCATGGTCCTTCTCAGCCAGGTATGGAGCTGACTCAAGACACTAAAAGACCTTTTACAGCTACAGCTGCTAACTGGGTTTGGTAGGGCAACCTGAATAACAGTTTTCAGTGTGGGGAAGATCTGATTATCCAGAAGATTCTACAATGTTAACATATCTGGAATGGCACCAGCCTCACTCTTGAGCTTCAAAAGGTTTTTGGCAACCGTGACTTCCTCTGACTGAAGTTCAATATGGTAATGCAGTGCCAGGGCTGACAACCCAGCTTGTTTTGCAGATTCTGTATAGCAGCTTTAATATAGGGAGAACACAACTTCCAGATTGTATGAGTAAAATTAGTTGGGGTTTTTTCTTTGCCAGTTTAACAGTTTCTGTTTTGCCTGTTAGTATTCCCTGTCTGTTTTCTTACCTGGTTCTTCCTGACCTTGTACTTTCTCCTCATGTTCCCCTCTTTCCTCTCTCCCTCTTTGGACCGACAATCATACACAAATAGATTGTATTCAATTAGATTAAAAAAAATACTATTAAGATCACTAATAAAAAAAGTCCTCTCTCAGTGTACTTTCAACCAAAAGGCAAATAACCAAACCGCATGTACATCTAATAAAGGATATAAATATTGAAACACTGATCCAACATTATCCTTTATTGAGGGATAATTTGACCTTACACTTTTACCTAAATGTGGCTTCTTTTTTTGAAAAAACTTCCTCATATCCATTATGAACCTGGCTGTCTCTCTGTACACAAACACACACACACACACACACACACACAACAGTGGAGTTATAAGGTTAATGGGCATCCAGCCAGTTAGCTAGTTAGTACCTTGTACATAGGACAAAATAACCAGTTTCTCTCATTACATTTCAAACAGGACAGTGGTAACAACAGTAGGCTACGGACAATGTTAAGTTTTAGATTTTAAATAGGCTGTATACATTTAAATGGGAGCAACAGGACGGTCAAATGTCGCTGATGTTACTACAGAATAGGACGGATTGTAGGGTAGCAAACATAGTCGGGAAACACATTTTCAACACAGCAGGTTACCTGGGTGTAATGTTTTTCAGCTAAAACGAAACATGGTCTGACTCCTACCTAACTATATAAAGAGTAACTGAAGGTTAAATGCAGCTAATATGTCCTGTTTTAAGGCAGGCGCTTCCACCTCCGCTCCGCTGCGTCTCAGCCACCATCGCTCTGGCAGCAACGGCGCTAGAGCCAGAGCAGGCCCCAAGAGCAGGGGAGAGCCGAGCTGGAACAAACCACTTTGGGAGGGGGAGAGGGGTTATCTATACTTTTGTTGTTAAAATGGTCCATCTCAATTACGTACTGTATGCTTTTTATATTTTTAGTAGTGTGTCACACAAACAGCAAATATTGTTAAAAAAAAGTAAGAAATCTTTGGGGGTGCTTTGATTCATTCCCCAAAAATGGGCTAAAATCGCCCGTGCTCTGCTGTCTGTGCTTAAGGATGTACACCCCAGAGTTTGGCTTTGCTTGCTTTCTGCTATGTAACTCTCTTGTTAAATGTCTGTATGTATTTTTCCTGCTGTTCATATGATTCAGTGTATTAAACTCTGGCCAAGGTAACGAGATAGTGCAAACATGTTGAGGGATTGGCTGTGTTAGTTCAGTGACAGATTTATTTGGAAAGGAAACAATTTTCACTTGCAGTCAAAAACTAATGTGTACGCTTATGCCTGCATTTTTATTTTGTTAAATACAAACAAAATTGTACCAATAGTGCTGCCACGTTTGTGACCAGAAAGAGCTGTTTAATTGGTAGTTCAATGAAACTACTGTACTATACTGCTGAGTGACTGTCTTCTGCTCGTCAAATACATTTCATTGCAATGTTGACCCTGCGCTAACTTGCATATGACAAATGAAACTGAAACTAAAAGGCTTCAGATAGTTAAGAGTGAGAAAAAATTGCTTTCATTTTTGCAGTTTTGTCTTGTTACACAATATTTGGAATTAAATAAAACGAACAAAACACTACATTTTAGGAAATATTAGTGGGTGTTTTCATGATTTTTTTTTTTTGTACTACTTGAACACTAAAGTGGCCCTCCAATGAGATGACGGTGCCAGAAGTGGCCCGCGGCCCGAGTTTGAGACCCCTGCAGTAGAGTATTCACATTGACTATGACAGTCAAACAGTGCCATCTAGTGTAGGGCTGTTCGATATAACGATATATATCGGATGATGATATAAAAACGTCTATCGTTGCATTTTACGCTATCGTTTGTTTCGTGGTGTCGCAAAATAAACTTTTATGGCAATATTTTTTCATTATTTTGATGGTCACTGTAGTGGCTATATTAATTTCCTAAAGTTCTCTCTTTCTCTTATATTTAATATAACCACACTACAGACAGACAAGCGCCTGTTTTTATGCGTTGTCGTTAGCAACAACGACGGTAAAACCACGGCGAGTCTGCTTGTTTATTTTCCACATAAACCTTTCACAATAAAGCTCAAGATCCTGTTGAGACTTTTCAAAATAAACTGAATCACGTGAAAGATGCAGAGTATTTACGGATGAGAAGCAAAAAAGAGCCGCCAGGTGCTAAAAAAAAACCTTAGACTCAAACGTTAGAACAGGCTTTTCCCCGCAGCACGCTGTGTAATAAATACTCACAAAGAAAACGGCGGCCATTACAACCTATGTCTAAAAATTTATCGTTTCATGCATCAGTTCGACTCCAGGTACGCGACGCCCAGCTGGAAACAGTTCACGCAAGTCGAGCTGCCCGAGATTCACAGAATTTACAGAAAATGATACATTGTTGTGATTTATATCGTTATCAGACGATAGATGTCTTAATATCGGGATATGAGATTTTGGTGATATCGCACAGCCCTAATCTAGTGGCTATAAAGGTTAGCAGCAGGGTAAACATGTATTACATTACTAATGTGTCTACAGATGTGACTGTCAGGGGCTGATCTAGAAGGGTGGAACGTGCCATCCTAAAATGATCTCTTGCCACCCCAGTTTTGCATATGACAGTGTTGTTTATTAAAATAAGATAGCATTAACACTTTGACCATATTAGGAAGCACTAAGTCCTTCCCCATCTCACCTATGGTGGGTTTTTAAAATGTAAAATGAGTGCTAAACACACCTGTGCACCAAGATGTTTGGATCCCCAGGTCAGACCTCTGTGGCAGCCATCTTGTCTTGTCGGGAAAAAGGAAGCCCACCTCATATGCAGCACTTTTATTGGATGTGAGCTGGCAAGAGTAGGAGTTTGGTTTGTCAACCATTAGAGACATGTGAAATGACCTTTAAATTGTGTATGTGCACATATGACATATCTGCTTCGATCCCTGACAAGTGATTGATAATTTTAGGATTCCATCGATTCATCCAAGGATTATTTGTGAAAACTAATCTTCTTTGTTTTTCTTTTTCATCTCTGGGAGGATTGTCATAGGCCAGTTTGAATTGAGAAGGCGTGGTCTGAGAGTGCGTTAAGGTGGAATGTGGGATGTGGGAGAGAAATGAATAGCTTGCAATTTTTGGAAGTCGCTGTGTGTGTAAAAGACTGATAAACTAAGGTTGTCCTCTGTTTAGTCAAGTCAGAGTGATGGAAATATACTATTTTCCACATCTCACCTCTCTGCGTAACAGTGGTGTCAACAGGGGTATTAATTACTCCTAAAGAAGAAAACACACTAAATGAGAGGAGTAGGCCATAGAAAATCTGTGGGACAAAGAAAAGCCCCCTTTCTGACAGGAAGAAAAGAGAAGGTGGAAAAACAGTTGAGCCAGATAGCTGGTAAATAACGATGTGCTGCGTGTTGGCTAGCTACACAGCTATGGTTGGCATAATATAAACACAGTGAAGCTGGAAGATGAACGCTAACTTTTTTCCACTCAATAAAAGTTAACATGACGTAACGTTAACGGGTTCTTGATGGTTAGGGACAAATGTAATCGCATGGCAGGATGCTGTAAACAGACCAAACTTCAATCAGGAGAACAACTGCAATATGAGGTTAGTTATTGATATCCTGCTGCATGGGCTGGGCTGTACTTACATTGTAAGGTTTTAAAAACTGAGCTTTAAAATGAATTGTAATGATAAAAACCGAGAGAGGCTAAAGGTGATGAGTGACTTTTTAGGGGATTGTTCAAATTAAATAGAACAAAATACGAAGCATTAAAACATGTTAAAAGCACAACAGCCTTAATAAATGCAGAGTAGTTTAAACCCGCAACCAGGTTTCATCAGGTCATCACTTAAAGATTGGATATCCCACCTGCTGTGAATGTTTTAATGCAGTACAGTTGTTATTATTATCACTCCTCACATCATGTTTATGACAGTTAAAATAAATAACATTCATATAAGAAATAAAATTGTCTGTGTAAACTCTATGTGGTATTAAATAGGCCTATACTACTGTACTTTAATGTCAGTCATAAGGGTGGTACTCATTGTGAAACGAATCGCTGGTTTACAGAAAACAGAAGTATTTTCACAAAGTCTTTTAGACAAACTTGGTAAAAATATGAAGTCTGATGACCTCACAGTATCATATTAAAGTCTATGTGCATAATGATAGTCACCGTTTCACTGAGAGTGATATTTGTTTCCCGCTCACAGAATTTGTTTACAACTAAAAGCAGAAGTAGAGGAAGAACTCAGCCTAATTTGCATCAATACACAAATTTATTAAAAGTTTTGAAAACAAAGACTTTCTATGTGTATAAAAGTGTAGTATAATCAGAAATACTTGGAAATAAACATAACCAACCTCTCACACAGACAGCTGGAATATCCTGCAGGCTAACCTGCAAGTCTGAGTTGGATAGGTGCTTAACAGGATGGATGTATCTTAACATTATATATTAAAAATAGTTTTTGTATTTTATTCAATAATCTTCATTTACCTGATAGTCTGTATCTGAGTAACTGGAAGTGGTCAAACCTAGAGTTTAAGTTATTGTTATAAACACTTGCTTCAGATCATATCATGTCACCGGGCTCATATCTATGGGGCTGATAACATCCAGAGTGTGTGTATATAAACCATTCTCGTACATTCTTGTTTGGTCAGTAAAATCCCACTTTTAAGTGGAGTTTGGATTAAAAATGAGTAGCTGCAGCTGAAGTAATGATACTCTCTACTTTCTAGAGCAGTGATTCTCAAACTTTTCACAATGAGTACCACCTCAAAAAATATATGGCTCTTGCAGTACCACCCTTATGACTGATGTTAAAGTACAGTAGTATAGGCCTATTTATGACATGATGTGAGGAGTGATAACAATAACAACTGTACTGCATTAAAACATTCACAGCAGGTGGGATACCTGGTCATTAAGTGATGACCTGAAGAAACCTGCTTCCAGGTCCAAACTATTCTGCATTTATTAAAGCTGTTGTGCTTTTAACATGTTTTAATGCTTTATATTTTGTTCTATTTAATACGAACAATCCCCTAAAAAGTCACTCATCACTTGTCCGAAGTGATAGCAGTGCTGTATGTTTTAATTTTTGCTGTGGTGGTTAAGCTGCCGGATTTTTGGCTTCGTGGTTCGTGCGTCAGCGACACGAAATACCATCATGTGATAGCCTCGCTGGATCCGCTGTCCACTCGCTGTGTGATGACCCTCCTCTGGGATACCATCACCCAAGGGAAATACACCGCTCTGAAGGCGCTGCTGCTGTGGGGCTCCTGATGGCCAAGAAACTCCTCTCTCTCTCTCGGGCCTGGGTGATGGTACCACTCTCGAGCTCATGGAGAGCACGCTGTCCTTGCTATGAATGCATGACAGCGGATTCCTCTTCACTCTCGTCTTCCTCCGATAGTTGCCGGTGCAAGCTGGTCTGGCCAACTCTCCACTGCTGGCTGCTGCTGGCTCACAAAAGAAGTGGATTGCATTCTCCTGACTACTGGGAGCTTTGGCAACCAGGCGATAGTTCCCGACTTACTGACAGCATCTCTCGCGCCCCCACCAATTCTCCCGGGCGCCTCCGATTCATCAATGGTGGTTGGAATCGCGGCACCGCGGAAAAGAGCTGTGTTTTTACCATAAGCGTGACAGCGCTGTCCACCTTTGCAGTTTTAAGGCCCAGGGAAACGAGCCAGCTAGCGCTCTGTAGCGGTCGCGACAGCTGGCGATAAGGAAAGGCTGCTTTTCATAGTAGACTCACGCTCGGGGAGACATTTTCTGGTTGACTCCAGCTCCCAGAAAAACCTCTGGAACTCTTGTGTCATCTTTGCACACCTCCAAGATGTTATTATTTTATCTTAAAAAACAAAAAACAAACAAACAAAAAAACTGGAGATAGCCTGCGTACCACCAGCGAGAGCCCAAGTCCCACTAGTGGTACGCATACCACCATTTGAGAAAGAGTGTTCTAGAGTATATCAAGTTCTCCCTGTGCCTCACACCCAGTTTAAGATAATGGATGAAGTTATTAAGCAACCCAAACAAGATAGACATGTTTATGTTTTTGTTCATTGGACAGTAAGCAGTGTAGTGGTTTCTGCCCCCTTTTCTCTTTACTTCTAAACATCTTTGAATCATATTTGCAAATAAACCATTTCACAACTGGAATATTAAACAAATCCCTCCCACCAGTCGATCATTCAGGGAAATTTCAGGGAAATAGATGCACTTTTGTATTTTAATATTCAAATATTCAAATCCTGACCAGGACAAAAAAAGAGCTCCTTTTTACTGTAGAGAAGAAATTATCATATGTAAGTTTAAAACTTGTAATATCATTTCATGTTTGTGGTACAGCGGTGATGTGCAGACAATATCTGATGTATTTTTGTCTTGTGTTGAAAAAAAAAGAGATTATTATGGGCAGCTCTCATTGAAAAGGTGAACAGGCTTAAAATAACCAGAGCTTTCAAAATGAGTAACATAAATAATTTCATCAGCTTGTTAATGAGAGCCTGAATTAATAAAAAAAAAAAAGAATTCATATCTATTTTTGGTCATAGTGGTTCACTATTTTTCTTTAACTAGCTGAAAGTGCATAAAGTGTCCATCGAAGAAGTTCTGTTCAAATCTTTGTTTCCTTGAGCAATAAAACATCACTTTCATCTGTCAGATCAAAGATGCAGTGGAGTCTGTGTCTGCTTATTCTGATGGGTAAGTGGATTGTTTTACCAAATATACCCTATGCAATTTATAATGAATATAGATTACTACTTCACATATTTTTTTTATTATTATTTAAACTTGATTTGTTGATGGGATGATTAGTTTTTCCTATCTTTAGTCAGTCAGTCTTCTCATGTTTGACAGTTTTCACCTATAATGTTTGATTTACAAATCAGATTTTTATGTCTATCATATTTCTGTATTTCAGGTCAGTGCTGCTTCTTTACATGCCGCCTGTATGAGTACCACTTTATTGCAGAAAACAAGAGCTGGTATGAAGCACAGAGATACTGCAGAGAGAAAAATACAGACCTGGCCAAAGTGTTTGACATGACAGACATGACAGACATGAGCAGACTCCGTAACTCCACACAGAATCAAGGAGAAGCCTGGATTGGACTGAACAACAACACAGGTGGAAACAGGATGTGGCATTGGTCTCTGCCAGGAGTGGAATACATTCAAAATGACAGCAGCTGGAATCTGAATGGAAGAACTGATAATGAAAAGCCTGGAAACTGTGGGAGGAAAAGAGACAAGCTGGCAGATGCTTCCTGTGACTATCCTATGTGGTTCGTCTGCTATGATGGTGAGGACATGTGGATAATAAGAAATAATATTATGATATCATGATATACAAATATAATTAATCACATAATTGTGAATTGAGAAAACATACAGAAAGAATTTCAGTAGACAAATTATTGAGGGATGTCTTTGTGCTTTTTTCTGTTTATTTCACAGAAATGAAAAAGGACAATAAAACATTGTATTTGATAACAACACCTATGAACTGGACACAGGCTCAGAGCTACTGCAGATACCATCACATTGACCTGGCCAGTGGACTCGATCAGGTAGATGGAGGAGAACTCATGATGATGAAGAAAAAGAGAGACCCGAGTAGTGCATGGGTCGGTCTGTTCAGAGACAGCTGGAGGTGGTCAGATGGGAGTGATTTCTCTTTCAGATACTGGGATATGCAGTTATTCAATGATACACAAAGCAACAAGACATGTGCTATGACTCTGTTAAACAGATCAGGAAAATGGAGCTCTGATGAATGTGACAAAGAAAAACCCTTCTTCTGTTATGATGGTGAGTTTTTATCAACATGTGTCTGACTGGTTTTCTCTAAAAGGAGGATCACTGGAATCACTGACAAGATCCAACTGAACATGTTGTATATTTTTCTGCAACCTATTTATAGATGATGTATGATTTTCTTTTACAAATGAATTTCTAAGTCATGAATGTATTTATGAATTTATGAATTCAACCAAATCACTTTAATTATCTGTGGGATAACTGACAGCAACTGTTGAGCCACTTTCTCTATTGTCTGTAAAGAAGTTGAATATTTGAGGATCTTGTTGACTTGAGTGCAGATTGTTACTATTATCACACTTTGTTCTGCTGTGGGTAGAGAAACACATGATGTGGGGTGAGAGGCAGAGTGCAGCATATCTGAATACTGATGCTGGCAAGCTGCATCCTGTTGTCTCCATAATTTTGATTACTTTATAAAAATGTATTTTCACAGACATTTTCATGGGTTTGGTCTACTTTTCGTGTTTATTGATTTATTTTAGAGTTTTTATCTGTCCTTGATGTCTGTGCATTTCATTGTGAACCAGTCCTATATTTCATTTTTGAATCTATGATTTCTGTGCTCAAAGGGAGAGTTAGTTTTATGTGTTTGGTTTTCAGTTTTCAGGTCAGTCATGTTTAGTATTGACTCTTCTTACCTTCATTGTGTCCTCGTGTCTCAGTGTCACATTTTGTAGCAACCATAAATGGGAAAGATTTATTTATAGTTTTAGGATTAGGGTTTTCTTTCCTCTACCTGCTCTTGCTCGTTTGACAGTCAACAGTGCAGCGGTTTATTTCTGTTTCCACAGCATTACATAAAATCCCTGTTTCATCCCTGAAATATACACTGGATCATTCTGGTGGAATATTTCAATATTCAGATGTTGACCTTTGGCAAACAAGATCTCTGTGTTAGTGTAGCAAACAACCTTCTTTTGACAGCAGTCTTTATGAGCACACTGAGGAGAGACATCAAGGAGAGAACCAACCAGATGTAAGTTTAAACTTTCTTATGTCATTTAATCTTTGTTTCTATGCACAGGTCGAGTGTAGATGATGCCCTTACTCAGTATATATGATTGGGTTTCTATTTTTCTATTTTTTAAATATATAACAACTAAAATATTTTACATGAGTATTCTTTTAGTGCAGCAGAGCACTTAAATTTTTCCACGACACTCATCTAGTATGGAAGCTGTCCAGAGGACAAGAGCTAAAATGTGGGACTGATGGTGGATAAAGTTTCACTTATGATTAGCACAAAAACACAGGATCAGACCAAATCACAAAATTAGTCTGCACTTCTTTAACCAAACAAAAGTCACTGAAATATATCACACAATATAAGACACATACAAGTTTATTAAGTGGACATGAACTTGTGTTTTTGAATGACCTGAAATTTAGCATTAATTTACAAGCATTTAGCTGCAAATCTTTATTCTTTCCCTCTGTCCTCCTTCCTTTTTTATTCCTCTGTGTTACTCTGGGTGACTTATTTACTGTAATGTGTGGAGACAGTTTAAAGTATTTCAGCTATTTTTATATTACCTCTATAATAAATGCCTGATTAAAAAAAAGGACTAGATTTGGAAAATAGATGAAAATAAATATGTTTCTGTGTTGATCTGTTTGATTGTGGTTTACATATTTCAGCCTGACATACTCTGTTCATGCAGCACATAAGAGTTGTTGCCAAACTGTCTGTTACGTTCCCCTAAAAAGGTCCAGGCAAATAGGGAATGTAACAAAAAGTGTTCAGGTAAGAAAAAAGGAGACAGGGAGGCAAAAGGGTTAAATTAAAGAAGTTTATTAAAGTTTCTATTACAAGCTGCTATCACCATTTAAAGAAATAAAACAAAACTTAAGCATTGGTCAGTAAACTGAAAAGTAAGTCAAAAAGAGATTAGTGACCAAACACACTCCTCTCCACCGAGGAGGAGCAAACGATCACAAAATACAGCTCACTAGCTGCAACCACCAACATGACTCTCTGGCACCAAAGCTCACCTTTCTCCTCCCTTAAATACTTTTAATTGTTGATGGGAGTCAGCTGGTGAAGCTCTGCCAGAGTTGTGAGCTGAAGATCTTGAGAGTTGAGAGCATGTCAGGCACCTGTGTTTGTGCCTGACATGCTCACCCTGTGATGTTTATCGTCACATCTGTGTTATACCTGTGTCGCTGGTGTATTTT
Organism: Oreochromis niloticus; assembly: GCF_001858045.2. NCBI lineage: Eukaryota > Metazoa > Chordata > Actinopteri > Cichliformes > Cichlidae > Oreochromis > Oreochromis niloticus. The sequence continues at coordinate 27,350,079 of NC_031967.2, forward strand.
TCTCAGCTGTGTGGACCAGTTCAGCTCAGTTTTCTCTGTTTTTTCTTGTCTGCTCTTTGCAGAACTTGCAAGACTTTTTTTTATATCAGATGTTCAGATTTGATAAGACTTTACACATTTGATATCTTAGAACGTAGCAACCCGCCCTTCCAAGTGCTACAATGTGGAAAGAAAATACCTAATACTTAAAGTGCTGTTCAATGTATAAAAACAAACAAACAAACCAAAAAACCAAAAGAAAAAGAAAAAAAACATAACAAAACATTTCAAACATTTAACTGTAATGTTACATCACCTCACCACTCTTAGTGTATGCTTATGTAAAACAGTTCAACAGAAGCAGATTATACCTGGTGTTTGTTTAAGGAAAACAGAAGTAGAGCTAATATTCATGAAGTCATTTAGACTAACCTGGTAAAATACTCAAGTTTGAAGTGAGAGTGCTGGAAGTAGAGACCTGACAGTCACACATTAAAGTCTGTTTGCCTTAAACATTCAGATCTTCATCTCCCACTGCCAGCACAGAATTTATTACAACTAAAAGCAAATTAGAGATAGAAACTCAGTCTAATTTGCATCAATTTAAAAATTACTCAAATTTTTATGTATTTTTATGTATATAGAAGTACAGTGTAACCAGAAATCCTTTAAATTTATCATTTTGATTTGATAGTCCAATATCCCACCTTAACATTACATGTCTTGTTAAACAATATAAGAATAATAATAAAATAAATGTGAGCAGCCTCTCACACACAGTCAGCTGGAATATCCTCCAGGCTGGCCTGCAAGTCTGAGTTGGATAAGTGTTTAAGAGGATGGACGTTAACATTATATAAAATGAGTAGATCATGCTCTCCCTGTGCCTCACTCCCAGATTAAGATAATGGATGAAGTTATTAAGCAACATAAATAAGGAAGACGTGTTTATATGTTTTTGCTTCTTGGACTGTTAGCAGTGCAGTGTTTTCTGCACCTTTTTTCCTGTTTCCTCATCATGTAAATGACACCTTTTATAACTCTCATATAAAATTCCTCCCCCATCCGTGAGTCAATCTGTCAGAGGAAATAGATGCACTTTTCAAAATTTAATATTCAAATCCTGACCAGCACAAAGAGAGCTCTCTTTTAGTGTATTTTAATATTTACTTGAGAGCTGTCTTCATGAAGACTGAATAGAGGAGAAATGATCACATGTAAGTTTAAAACTTTTAATATTATTTCATATTTGTGGTACAGAGGTGATGTGTAATGTACATTTGTGTATTCAACAAAGAAAAAAAAACATATTATACACAATTATTACTAATAACAGTTAAAATACCAAGAGATTTCAAGATGAGTAACATTAATGGTTCTGTCAGCTTGTTCATGACCTTCTGAATTATTAAAAATACATTAAAGTCTATTCTGGTTCATAATGGTTCACATATATTTCATATTTCCTACCATCATATATTGATCCATCTTTTCTTTCCTGACATAAAGTTTGCATTGAAGAAGCTTCGTTCAAATCTTTGTTTCCTTGAGCAATAAAACATCACTTTCATCTGTCAGATCAAAGATGCAGTGGAGTCTGTATCTGCTTATTCTGATGGGTAAGTGGATTTTTTTCCAAAATGTACTTTTTTAAGTTTAAAATGAACACAGATTAATGTTGATTTATTAAACATTTGCAATATTTTACCAGAATATTCACTGAATATAGATCAGTGTTTATCTGACCAAGATTTTTCTATCCTCTAATTTTTGTTTTATTTTAGGTCAGTGTTGCTTCTTTACATGCCGCCTGTATGAGTACCACTTTATTGCAGAAAACAAGAGCTGGTCTGAAGCACAGAGATACTGCAGAGAGAAATATACAGACCTGGCCAAAGTGTTTGACATGACAGACATGAGCAGACTCCGTAACTCCACACAGAATCAAGGAGAAGCCTGGATTGGACTGAACAACAACACAGGTGGAAACAGGACGTGGCATTGGTCTCTGCCAGGAGTGGAATACATTCAAAATGACAGCAGCTGGAATCTGAATGGAAGACAAAACTGGGAGCCATATCCTGGGAACTGTGGGAGGAAAAGAGAGAAGCTGGCAGATGTTTCATGTGAATATCCTATGTGGTTCATCTGCTATGATGGTGAGGAGATGTGAATAATAAATAATATTATTATAATATCATAATATAAAAATATAATGAAATTACCGAATAGTTTTTTGAAGAAAAAAATTGCAGGAGATAAATTACTGAGGGTTGTCTTTGTGTGTTTTTCTCTTGGTTTTACAGAAATGAAGAAAGACAATAAAAGATTGTATTTCATTCAAGATACAAAACTAAATTGGACACAGGCTCAGAGCTACTGTAGATATAACTAGAAAGCGAAAATTTCAGAAGAAATTTTAAGTGTGCCTATGCCGCTGCTATTCAGTGTAGTTTGCCATTCATACAGCTACAGACAGCAAAACTCAGAAGAGCACCCATTCTCCACCATGAACTATGGTAAAAACAAACACCGCTCACGCTTCACAGATAACAGCTTACAGTTTTGTGTAAAGATGAAGTTACTTCGTACAGCGCCGATTTGCAGACGCTGTGCACACAGGTTCATGAGCAGAAGTCCCATTGTACCACGGCAGATCCGACAATGTTTGCATGAACACGCTTTGAAGCATTACGTTATGGACCACTTTTCACACATGGTTGGTGTACCCACACAGCCGGCTGTAGCTTTTCAACTCACAGCCCGACACACACACAAAAAACAGCCGAGAGAGCACAGACTACGCCCGAGAGGCGTGATTGCAGGTGCCGCTCAGGTGGGTCCACCTCCCCTGCAGCGGCACTGCAGACCACGCCCCGCCACACACATCAAACACGTAAAATAAATATTTATGCACTTTTGCATTCACTTTTTGTTTTTTGTTATTTTTACACAGTGTTCTGAATGATGAACAATGGTCTACAGCCAATCTTGTGTATTATTATACAAACTTTGGTTGTAAGATTCAGATAACTATTTAATAAAAGCTAAATATTTTATATGAGAGTAAGAAAGAAAAGTATATCTTTGTGTCCACCTTTCTCTGTTAATGCCCTACCTGGCCCCCTGGCAAAAGCTTTGCTAGATCCGCCCCTGCACAGTTACCAGCTGTCAGCTACACAAAAAAAGGAGCTTGGTGTATATTTGTCTCTCAGAAACAGTTCATAACTTCCCTTCAACTCATTCATGTCACCTAAGGGTAAACCTGTTTCTCCATCACCAGTTCAGCTCTGATGATTCAGTAAGGACATCTGGTTTGGAACAGCCGTTTTTACAGCTGTGGCTCCAGCAAACATCAGCTGATACTAGAAATTAAAAGCAAATGAATTCTAACAACAGCTGATCAAGCTTAAACGTGCTGCTGTTGTTTAGCGCGATAAACAAACAAGAGAGAAGAGCCGATCATTGATCAGTTTCATGACTGAAGTTTCAACAGGCAAGAGAATGACAGGGGAGGCTGTCATAAAGCTAGCTAGCACGCAGTACGAGTTATTGTAAGTGACTGAAAAAGTCAGCACAACGAAAATAAACTACACCTAAACTCGGTTTATATCTGACCCAAATAGAGTGCAGGTCATAACTTCTTACCTGAAATTCAGTTCACCTCACGCTCCTGCCTTCGCTTTCCCTGATCCACGATTGACCTCCGCGTTAGCAAACACCGGTCGATCGGCAGTCGCCTGCCCCGCCTCGATGTCTCGTTCGCGGCATGTCCTTTCTGTCATACACCGGTGGATAGCTGCCCACTGTTGTAGCTCCGCATTATAGCACCACCAAACAACTCAGTTATTTTTTCCACATCCAGCTGTAACTCCGATTCTGTGCGAGCATTTGCGAGAGACCGGGGAGGTGAAACGAGAGAGTCCCCTCGCTGTCCATTTGCAGCCAAGTGCGGCAGCTAGCTAGGTAGCCGGCTAGCTGTCAGGCAGGACCGACGTCGTGTGAGCACTGTCGCTAATATGGGATGTCTTGATAAAACAAGCAGATATTTGAAGTTTACACACCTACATTCTCGCCTGAAAATATCTTAAAAGTTTATTTTGTGACCTAGAAACACTAATAAAAGACATATAAAACGAAGTGGTGGCCGCCATTGTTTAACTCGGCAGAGGTGTGCTATGAATTGTGGGATATGGAGTTTTCCACCAAGCATAGAAGCCATTGTGTTTACCGTAACTATTCAATGGTTCGCGCAACCTTAAAACCTCCAATGGTTCCTGAAAGCAGCGAGGCTGTGCGCGCCATTGATATTGTCATCATTACGGTATCCAAATAAGGGTAGACAGGCTGTACCACTCCCGGCATACCACTAGAGAGAGCCAACACACCACAAATGAAGTTTGAAATTTGTTTCAATGGGACCAAAAGATGGCGCCAACACACCACAAATGAAGTCTGTTTATTTGGCGCCAAAAGATGAATTGGCCTAAATTTGCACTAAAATATTAATATTTAAAAAACTATAAAAGTCATAAACACCAAAAGTCATGACATAATAGTCCAGCTCCAGCCGCACAAAATGATCTAACATATGTAACCCTAATGTCAAAACTGTTCGGCAGAGGAGCGCGGGAAAATTTTCACTAAAATATTAATATTTAAAAAACTATAAAATTCATAAACACCAAAAGTCATAGCACACCATTCCAGATCCGGCCGCATAAAATGAGGTAACATATATGAAGCTTGTCTCAAAACTGCGGGGCGAGTTTCGCTGCAAAATTTCAGGCGGAAACTGGAGAATAATAATAATAATAATAATAATAATAATAAATCCGACGAATAGTAATATGTGTGCCTCTTGGCATAGGCACACATAATAATAAATCCGAGGAATAGTAATATGTGTGCCTCTTGGCATAGGCACACATAATAATAATAATAATAACTAGAAAGCGAAAATTTCAGAAGAAATTTTATGTGTGCCTATGCCGCTGCTATTCAGTGTAGTTTGCCATTCATATAGCTACAGAGAGCAAAACTCAGAAGAGCACCCATTCTCCACCATGAACTATGGTAAAAACAAACACCGCTCACGCTTCACAGATGACAGCTTACAGTTTTGTGTAAAGATCAAGTTACTTCGTACAGCGCCGATTTGCAGACGCTGTGCACACAGGTTCATGAGCAGAAGTCCCATTGTACCACGGCAGATCCGACAATGTTTGCATGAACACGCTTTGAAGCATTACGTTATGGACCACTTTTCACACATGGTTGGTGTACCCAAACAGCCGGCTGTAGCTTTTCAACTCACAGCCCGACACACACCCAAAAACAGCCGAGAGAGCACAGACTACGCCTGAGAGGCGTGATTGCAGGTGCCGCTCAGGTGGGTCCACCTCCCCTGCAGCGGCACTGCAGACCATGCCCCGCCACACACATCAAACACGTAAAATAAATATTTATGCACTTTTGCATTCACTTTTTGTTTTTTGTTATTTTTACACAGTGTTCTGAATGATGAACAATGGTCTACAGCCAATCTTGTGTGTTATTATACAAACTTTGGTTGTAAGATTCAGATAACTATTTAATAAAAGCTAAATATTTTATATGAGAGTAAGAAAGAAAAGTATATCTTTATGTCCACCTTTCTCTGTTAATGCCCTACCTGGCCCCCTGGCAAAAGCTTTGCTAGATCCGCCCCTGCACAGTTACCAGCTGTCAGCTACACAAAAAAAGGAGCTTGGTGTATATTTGTCTGTCAGAAACAGTTCATAACTTCCCTTCAACTCATTCATGTCACCTAAGGGTAAACCTGTTTCTCCATCACCAGTTCAGCTCTGATGATTCAGTAAGGACATCTCCTGATTTCATCTTCATGCTCCAGCAAACATCAGCTGATACTAGAAATTAAAATCAAAAGAATTCTAACAACAGCTGATCAAGCTTAAACGTGCTGCTGTTGTTTAGCGCGATAAACAAACAAGAGAGAAAAGCCGATCATTGATCAGTTTCATGACTGAAGTTTCAACAGGCGAGAGAATGACAGGGGAGGCTGTCATAAAGTTCAACATCGGTAACATCGGTAACTTAGCGCGCACACCGCTGTATACAAACTCCGTAGTGCTAGCTAGCACGCAGTACGAGTTATTGTAAGTGATTGAAAAAGTCAGCACAACGAAAATAAACTACACCTAAACTCGGTTTATATCTGACCCAAATAGAGTGCAGGTCATAACTTCTTACCTGAAATTCAGTTCACCTCACGCTCCTGCCTTCGCTTTCCCTGATCCACGATTGACCTCCGCGTTAGCAAACACCGGACGATCGGCGGTAGCCTCACCGCCTTGTATGTCTCGTTCGCGGCATGTCCTTTCTGTCACACACCGGTGGATAGCTGCCCTCTGTTGTAGCTCCACCACCAAACAACTCAGTTATTTTTTCCACATCGACCAGCATCATCGGCCCATATAAACGAAAAATAAGTCCAGCTAAGACACAGACCCTTGCCGAGCGATCGGGCGATTAAACAAATTTTAGCCACCTCACTATCAGCCAAGCCTGGGTGGTTTTTCACGAAGGGTCGCTAGCCGCGCTAGCTAGCTAAGCTAGCGGCGCTAGCTAGCTAGCCAGCCGGCTATCAGCAACGCGTAAGAGAACTGTTGCTAAATAAACTACACCTAAACTCGGTTTATATCTGACCCAAATAGAGTGCAGGTCATAACTTCTTACCTGAAATTCAGTTCACCTCACGCTCCTGCCTTCGCTTTCCCTGATCCACGATTGACCTCCGCGTTAGCAAACACCGGACGATCGGCGGTAGCCTCACCGCCTTGTATGTCTCGTTCGCGGCATGTCCTTTCTGTCACACACCGGTGGATAGCTGCCCTCTGTTGTAGCTCCACCACCAAACAACTCAGTTATTTTTTCCACATCGACCAGCATCATCGGCCCATATAAACGAAAAATAAGTCCAGCTAAGACACAGACCCTTGCCGAGCGATCGGGCGATTAAACAAATTTTAGCCACCTCACTATCAGCCAAGCCTGGGTGGTTTTTCACGAAGGGTCGCTAGCCGCGCTAGCTAGCTAAGCTAGCGGCGCTAGCTAGCTAGCCAGCCGGCTATCAGCAACACGTAAGAGAACTGTTGCTAAATAAACTACACCTAAACTCGGTTTATATCTGACCCAAATAGAGTGCAGGTCATAACTTCTTACCTGAAATTCAGTTCACCTCACGCTCCTGCCTTCGCTTTCCCTGATCCACGATTGACCTCCGCGTTAGCAAACACCGGACGATCGGCGGTAGCCTCACCGCCTTGTATGTCTCGTTCGCGGCATGTCCTTTCTGTCACACACCGGTGGATAGCTGCCCTCTGTTGTAGCTCCACCACCAAACAACTCAGTTATTTTTTCCACATCGACCAGCATCATCGGCCCATATAAACGAAAAATAAGTCCAGCTAAGACACAGACCCTTGCCGAGCGATCAGGCGATTAAACAAATTTTAGCCACCTCACTATCAGCCAAGCCTGGGTGGTTTTTCACGAAGGGGCGCTAGCTAGCTAAGCTAGCGGCGCTAGCTAGCTAGCCGGCTATCAGCAACACTTAAGAGAATTGTCGCTAATATGGGATGTCTTGATAAAACGAGCAGATATTTGAAGTTTACACACCTACATTCTCGCCTGAAAATATCTTAAAAGTGTATTTTGTGACCTAGAAACACGAATAAAAGACATATAAAATGAAGTGGTGTCCGCCATTGTTTAACTCGGCAGAGGGGTGCTATGAATTATGGGATATGGAGTTTTGTAACAAGCATACAGATTTTCAGCCGTACTACTCCCGGTATGCCACTAGAGTGAGCCAACCCACCACAAATAAAGTCTGTTTCTATGGAAATTGGCCTAAATTTGCACTAAAATCTATATATTTCAAAAACTATAAAAGTCATAAACACCAAAAGTGTATACCATACTAGTCCAGCTCCAGCCGCACAAAATGATCTAACATATGTAACCCTATTTTCAAAACTGTTTGGCAGAGAAGCGCGGGAAGATTTTCACTAAAATATTAATATTTAAAAAACTATAATAGTTATAAACACCAAAAGTCATAGCACACCATTCCTGATCCAGCCGCACAAAATGAGGTAACATATATGAAGCTTGTCTCAAAACTGCGGGGCGAGTTTCGCTGCAAAATTTCAGGCGGAAACTGAAGAATAACTAGAAAATTTGCATTTCCTGCGAAAATGCTGTGTGGATGCCTTGACGCTGAAGCTGTCTGCTGAAAAGCTGAAAAAGATGAAAAGTTGCAAAAAGTTGTTGTGGAGAGATGGAAAATTCTGCTGAAATGAGCAGAAGCTGCTGAGAATTGTGCTGATAACAGGTGAAAAGGCTGAAAGTTTTGCAGAAAAGAGGTGGATCAGCAGAATTTCCTGCAGAAAAGAGGCAAAGAAGCAGAACGTTGCGCTGAATAGAGGTGAATCAGCAGAATTTCTGCTGAAAAGAGGCAAAACAACCTGGTTCTGCTCAAATTCACCAATCAGAGGTACTGCCTCTGTCTGCTTCATCAGGTGGGTACTTGTATGTATTTCTGCCATGGAGCGTTAAGAAGAATCTGAGGTCCATATTAGAAAAGCTGCTAAAATGATAAAACTTGCGCTGAAAAGAGATGAATCAGCAGAGTTTCTGCTGAAAAGAGTTTTTTTTTTCTGAAAACAGCCAAAAAAGCTGGAATTTGTGCTGAAAAGGGGTGAAAAAAAATGAAAATTTTGCTGAAAAGGGGTGAAGAAGCTAAAGCATACCAAATCAAAGTATTTGTGCCAAAATATAGTGTTTCTGCCATATTGTGGTACTACTACATTACAACATGAATACGGATTAAAGATGAAAGAAACTGGCAACAAATTGCTCCACTACAAACCAGTCTGATACCACTTCTTTGCAGTGTTCACGTTTACTAAGGCACTACCCAAAAGGCGCCACAAGAGGGCACTCCAACACAAGAGATGACCTATGTACACTGATGCACTTAGTAACAGTCAGCCTCCTACTTAGCCACTACGTCAATACAGCGATATTACAGTGTACAAATTCACATAAATTTGCAGGGGGAACAAACAAAGCAGGAACAAGCCCAAAACAATCAAATAACTGTGCTGCCATAGCTATCGCTAACTAGCACATACGCTAAAGGTAACTAAAACCAATACACACAAGTAGCAGGGTAAACATCTTAAGCATGGAACATTAACTCACGTTTATGTGACACACACCATCCCCAACAAATACAGGATGGGCTATTTGCTCCCCTTCCCAGCAGCTCTCTCCTCAATCGTTAACACAGGAATGAAGGAAGACCATGTAGCTCAGAAGTCCCATGAATTCCCTCACTGCTCAGAGGCTGCTGGGTAATGTAGCTCACACTAACACAGGTTTTTCTACAAGCACAAATACTATAACATAGCAGAAATACTGTGATTTTGTTGAAATACTATGCTTTAGGACAAATACTATGATTTGGCAGAAATACTATGTTTTAGGACATATACTATGATTTGGCTCAAATACTATGATATAGCAGCAATACTATGTTTTGGTACAAATGCTGCACTTAGGCACAAATATTATGATTTGGCAGACACTATGATTTAGCAGAGATAATATGATTTGGCAGAAATACTAAACTTTGGCACAAATACTATAATTGAGTGCAAGTACTTTAAGATAACAGAAATACTATGATTTAGCAGAAATAAAATGTTTTTGCAGAAACACTGTAATTTCACTCAAATACTTTGAAATAGCCGTAATACTATGATTTGGCAGAACATAACAGAAATTCTACGACTTAGTAGTAATACTATAACATAACAGAAATATTAATTGGGCACAAATACTATAATTTGGCACAAGTACCATGTTTTGGCAAAATCCCATAATTTGGCACAAATACTATGATTTGGCAGACACTATGATTAGCAGAGATAATATGATTTGGCAGAAATACTAAACTTTGGCACAAATACAATAATTGAGTACTTTAAGATGAGAGAAATACTATGATTTAGCAGAAATACAATGTTTTTGCAGAAACACTGTAATTTCACTCAAATACTATGAAATAGCAGTAATACTATGATTTGGCAGAAATACTATGTTTCAGTACAAATACTATGACAAAGCAGAAATACTATGACTTAGAAGTAATACTATAACAAAAGGGATTCCTCAAAATACTATGAAATTGCAGTAATTCTATGATTTGGCAGAAATACTGTACTTCGTACAAATACAATGCTTTGGTACAAATACTATATTTTGATTTGAATACTATGATTTGGCACGAGTAGTATGATTTAGTACAAATACTCTTATTGGCACAAATACTATGTTTCAGTACAAATACTACGATTTGGCAATAATACTGGGTTTTAGCACAACTACTGAGATTTGGGTGAAATACTATGATTTAGAAGAAATACTATGACTTCGTACAAATACAATGTTTTGGTTCAAATAATATGATTTGCAAAAAATACTATGATTTGGTACAAGTACCATGATTTAGTACAAATACTACAATTTCGCTCAAATACTATGAAATTGCAGTGATACTATGATTTTGAAGGAATACTATGATTTGGTAGAAATACTATGCCTTAGTAGTAATACTATAACATAACAGATATACTATGATTTTACAGAAATTCTATGTTTTTGCACAAATACTACAACAACTACTACTACAAATACTACAAGAAATACTATGTTTGGGCAGTAATACTATTATTTGCTATAAATACTATTATTTGGCACATATACTATAATCAGCAGATATACTATATCATAACAGAAATTCTACGACTTAGTAGTAACACTATAATATAACAGAAATTTTAACTGGGCACAAATAACATGATTTGGCACAAATACCATGATTTGGCAAAAAGATACCATGATTTGCCACAAATACGATCATATTGCAGAAATACTATGATTGGGTACAAATACTATGATTTGGCACAAGTACTATGAATAAGTACAAATACTATGATTTGGCAGAAATACTATGATTTAGCAGAAATACTACGTTTTAACATAAATAATATCTTTTCACAGAAATTTCTGCTAAAAGGTACTATTTCTGCTTTTTAGCAGAAATACTGTAATTTTGCATAAATACTATGATTTGGGATAAATACTATGATTTGGCAGATATACTATATTCAGCACATAAACTATAACATAACAGACATTCCTCCACTTAGTAGTAATCTCATAACATAAAATAAATATTATGGTTCTGCCCTAAAACCATGATTTGGCACAAATACCATGATTTTTCAAAAATACTATGATTTAGCAGAAATACTATGATTGAGCAGAAGTACTAAGATGTAGTAGAAGTACTTTGATTTAGCACAAATACTATTATGGAGGAGTAATATGTAACATGGGAGAAATATTGATACAGACACACAAACATACACATACACAGAGCCTAAAGGGAGCAGTGGCTGTTTAGAGTCTGGGCTTGGTATATCTAGGTCAGCTAAATTAGCTGCACCTGTTGTAATCAGCACTTACACACACAGACACAGAGAGAGGTATGAGTTTTCTGCAGTGTATTTCTCACATTCAGGATTCCCCTCGAACAAATGGCCATAATTTCCTAACCGTAGGGGCTAGAACGCTCATTCTGACACCGTTTTGTTCAGAAGAGATGGGGAATCTGCAGGTCTTCATAAATCAGAGATAAAATATAAATTATTAAAGATATATGACTTGTAATACACTGTAACTGAGCAGAGGCAAAGCAAAACTGCCTTGACTTGCCCTCAAACAATGTTTGTAACTCTAAATCTATATGGAGCATCAAAATCATTCTTTCACCGTAAGAAACAGCAGGCTTTGGTGAACAGGCATGGGAATTTTCAGGACTCTGTTGCAATCCATCAAAAAGATATGACGAGAGAAAAAAGTGCCTCATTTCCAGAGTTTGAAATCTGAAGAAATCTGAGCGAGGGACAAATTTCCTATGCTCAAACAAGTGTAATTCATGGCCAAACGGTAATAGGTGAGGAAATAATTCTTGAATTGTGAGCATCAGGATGTCTGAAGATATATTGGCACAAGCCTCATGTCTCAACTCTGTTTTGTTAAGGAGATATGACGATTTGAAAATGCCTCTCATTAGAGAAATCCAGCGCTGATTTTGAACAAACTCTCCATTGACTTTGTATGGAGAGTTTTCAGACTTTGTGTTGCTCTGAGGAGATTTGCAAAAAATGTGTAAATCCCACAAGAATGATAGTGAATTTTGTGAAAGCCAGCAAAAATACCTACGTTTTGATGTATAATTTGTGGGAGTTGAGTGGAAATTGAGCGAGTAGCAAGAAGTTGTTTAGACATGAAGAGAAAATTCAGAACGGACCAGCACTCACTCTGACTTAATTGCATAGCAACCATAGCAACGCATGTATTTTCTGAAAAATCACATTTTTGCAAATGAAAACTTAAAGAGGTATAAGATTAAAACGGTAGAAGATCTGAAAAAGCTGAATCATTCTGGAATAGCCCAATAATCTGAGAACATTTTAAAGTTTGAATAGAGTTTCTAGGTGAAAGTATGACAAAGTAGTTAAGTTTCAAAAACAAGCAAGTTTTAGCAGAATTGTGGAAGTTTTCCATTCATTTCAATGGACAAATTAAAGGAAAAAAGTGTAATATTTTAAAAAGTATAATAGTAATAAACACCAAAAGTCATAGCAAACATTAGCAGAAAGAGCAGAACAGTAGAGAGTTTGAACTGAGAAAATCGGCTGAAAACTGAAGCAGTAGTTAAACGGCAAAAACGTACGGAAGCAACTTGAAGAATAATAATAACTAGAAAAATCTGCATTTCCTGCGAAAATGCTGTGTGGATGCCTTAACGCTGAAGCTGTCTGCTGAAAATGACTGAAAAAGATGAAA